>NC_045963.1:62538671-62824225 GCF_010909765.2 Amblyraja radiata | reverse complement strand
AAATGAAGTTGCCGTCCTCATAGCAAACAGTAATGAGCCTGTGGCAACATCACGCCACATTGTCTTGAGAAGTAGAGGAAGAGGAGGAGCAGAAGGAGGTCTGCAAAATCATTTCAGAGTCCCATAGGTCCTTATGACAGTTTTCAATACATCCTTTTCTTTCCACTTGGTGATGACGGATGGCATTCACAACTCCAAATGAGTACCGGCAGAAAATTGACACTAATGCGATATTATGCATATAGGATCATGAATCGTGACAATGAATTCAACCAGCTTTTGAGAGGAGGACGACTCTTCCAACAATATCTTGTAGATATGGTGCTAAAATTGAAGGTGATAGACTGAATTATATTCGCATGAATCAGGTATCGTTGAGGTCAACGACGTACAAAGGACTGACGGATGCATTACATGATGATGATAACTTGGAAAACATTGGAAGGCGCATCATCCTCTCTTCAACATTTGTCGGTGGTCCCAGATATATGATGGGACGATGCCAGGACGCCATGATGTATGTTCGGAAGTATGGTACTGCTGCATTCTTCATTACAATGACCTGCAATCCAAATGGGAGCGAGATCCGACAGTGCCTCTTTCCAAATCAGCAGCCGTCTGATAGACCGGAATTAATAGCAAGAGTATTCGAGCTGAAAAGAAAAATATTCATGAAGACCGTCACTGGACCAGATGGCTTCTTTGGAAACTGTATTGCTTTCATCTTGACTATGGAATATCAGAAGAGAGGCCTGCCTCATTTCCATTGTCTGCTTTGGCTTGATGAAGCGAGTAAGCCAAGACCTCAACAATATGAAGATTTGTGCAAGCTGAAATTCCAGACCCACAAGCAGATCCTGAGCTGCATAAATTGGTACTCAAGCACATGATCCATGGACCGTTCTGCAAGGCCACATCTCGATGTTGGAAGGAAGGAAGATGCACCAAGAGATTCCCAAAGCCATTTGTCGAAAGCACAATGTATGGAGATGATTCGTATCCTCTGTACAGGAGAAGATCTCCCGCAATGGGAGGATTTCAGGGACATCAAGAAGGACGTTCGTTAAAGACTATTACTTCTAATTGGGTTGTGCCCTATAATGCAGAACTATTGAAGGCTTTCAAATGTCACCTCAACGTCGAAATATGCTGCTCTGTACAGTCAATCAAATACGTCATCAAGTACACCTTGAAGGGATGTGATCAGGCAGCTTTTGGAATTAACGTAAATGACGAGATTAAACAGTACCTGAATGGAAGATACATTGGTCCTTCAGAGGCAGGGGCATCAGTCCTTGGATTTCTTACTCATGAGAGACACCCCCCTGTCATTCGACTTGATATACATCTACCAGACCAACAACAAGTATTTTTGATGCTGCTCAGCAAGGGATGATGATGGAATTGCGAGAACCACTTTGACTGAATTTGTTCGATTGAGTTCTGAAGATCCGTTTGCAAGAACACTATTGTACGTTGATGTACCTCGATTTTATACATGGAGCAGCAAGAGATGGCAAAGAAGGAAGGTTGGAAAGAGTGTGGATAACTTCCCAGGTATTTTTGAAGTCAACGTTCTTGGACGAATACATGTCATTTCTCCAAAACTAGGTGACCTCTTCTACATGAGACTGCTTCTGCATCACGTGAAAGGACCAGTGTCTTTCGAGTCCTTGAAGACACATAATGGAGTAATTCTTCCTTCCTTCAAAGACGTCTGCAGAGAAAGAGGTTTGTTGGAAGCTGACGACCATTGGCAACAAACAATGGAAGATGCTGAAATGACAAGACTCCCCAGGGCAATCAGGGATTTGTTTGTTGTTCTGCTGACAAATACTGACATCAATGATCCTCTACAATTATGGGATCGCTTCAAGAATTGCATGTCTGAGGATTACCTTGAAAGCGAGCGAAGAAGAAAAAGTGTCAGAATATCACAATTGATGACAGACATCATGATCAGGCTCTCTTTTATATTCAGGACAAGCTTGAGAATTGCAACACCACACTGGAAAATTTTACCTTGCCCCGACCAAGAAATGAAAGGATGGACATTGATGGTGAAAATGTTGATTTACTTAATGAATTGAATTACAATAGATCAGAACAACAGCGATTTGTTGATGAGAATGAGCCTCTGCTGAATGCTGAGCAGAGAGAAGTTTATGACCATGTGTGCGACTACTTGCAGAGGGATCTATCTTCAATGATTTTCATTGACTCACCAGGAGGAACAGGAAAAACATTTATCATAAATTTGATCCTCTCCACGGTTAGAGCTCAAGGTCAAATTGCCATTGCTGTAGCATCGTCTGGTATCGCAGCCACATTAATGCCTGGTGGAAGAACTGCACATTCACGATTCAAGATACCTATCCATGTGACGGAGGATTCAACATGCAACATCAACAGCAACTCTAAAACGGGAGATTTCTTCAGGAGAGTGAAGCTCATTGTTTGGGATGAGTGTCCAATGATTAGGAGGGAGTGCTTTGAAGCGGTGGACAGAACTCTTCAAGATGTATGCCGCAAAAAGGATCATTTTGGCGGAATTCTTACCATTTGTTGTGGTGATTTTAGACAACTCCTTCCTGTAGTGAAGATGGGAAGTGATATTGATGTTCAAAACGCCTGCATCAAGACATCGTACTTGTGGCGGACTTTCACAAAGTTTGAATTGAAGAGAAATATGCGATTGAGCGAAGGAAAGGGTGAGTATTCTAAATTTTTGTTGGATGTAGGAGAGGACAAGATTGCAAAGAATGAAGACAATGAAATTAACATTCCAGAAGACATGGTTCTCTCAGCAAGAACACTGGATGACTGCATTGATTATATCTATCCAGCATTTGACCACCCTGCAACATTATTCTCTAACAATTGTATCTTGGTTCCTCACAATGATACGATGAGAAGAATCAATTCTGCGTGTGTCAGACGCTTCCCTGGAACCATGAGGGAGTACTATTCTTTCAATTCTGTCACTGACGGAACAAATTCAACTCACTTCCCAACGGAATTCCTCGATTCAGTCGAGATTTGTGGTTTACCACCACACAAATTGGAGTTGAAGAAAGGATCTCCAATTGTTTTAATCAGAAACTTGCAACCCCCAAAGCTATGCAATGGAACGAGGTTGATTGTAGAACAGCTACACAATAATCTCATAGTTGCTAGAATCAACATGGGGGCCTACAAAGAAGATATTGTTCTAATTCCTAGGATGAAGATCAATTTGACAGAAGATGAAAACATTCCCATTAGGCGGAGCCAATTCCCTATTCTGTCGAGTTTTGCAATGACAATTCATAAGGCACAAGGACAAACCATGGAGAAGGTCTTGATATACCTTGAGAAACCAGTATTTCAACATGGCCAACTATATGTAGCTCTTAGCAGAGGAAAGGTGAAGGAACAAGTAAAAGTGTTCCTGAAAGATGGGACATCAACCAGGAATGTTGTGATTAAACAAATGCTTTGTTGAGAAATGACTGCTGCATTAAGTGCTCAAATTTTCCTAAAGTCAATGAAAGTAGGCAAAACTGAAGGCAAAAAGCGATGCAGGAAGGAACTGAATGTCCAGAGTTTCGACACTTTTGATTATTGCTCCTCAGTTCAACAAGGGATGTTTAACACAGGAATCGCATTTCTGCACACAAAAGTTTAAAATGCTGCCTCAGAAAAAGCTTCAAGGACACAATAAGTGACATGTAAAATCTTAACAGTTGTATTTGATTTTTGGATCGAAAGTTGCTGGAGCTGTTCTCATGCTTCACGATAAAGCTTGCAGATGGATTATTTGCTGCAGGATATAAAACTACAGGCTTGCACATCTAGGGTATATGTATCAGGTACAGTTCAATTGTTGAGTCAATTATTGAGTAAATGATGATTGACGAGATATTGATGTTTGAGGATTTGGTGTTGGTAATGGCATTGCGTATCAAGGTTATGTGGTTAATTTCTGCCTTGTAGGAAATTATCGTTACCTTTTCTGTTGTTTGACATGAGTGTTACTTTCCACTTTGGTCTATTGTCGAGTTATTTTGTTTGTAAGGATTGACTGCATTTTCCCAGGAGTTGCAGTGGAATTGAAAATTCTGTAACCATCAGTGAAAATCAACTTCAGATCTTAAGATGGATGAAAGGTCAGTATTTGAGATTATTTCAGACCCGTGCATTGTTTTTTTTTATCCATGATACAAATTTACTTCAGTTTTATCAGAATGCCCTAATACCATTCAAATGCTGCCTTTTTGTCTAGAGCTGTCACTGTCGCCTCATTTCTGGATCCGAGATATTTAGACTGAACGTCTTTGGGATCTGCGAGAAATAAATGAAGGACAGTAGGGAACAAGCAACACAACAAGAAATTGATAGAAAACACCGAAATTGGTATATGATACAAAAACTCTTTTTTATTTGTATGTTGATGGATTGACAGATAGAATTTTATAAATATCTACATTGAAATAAATATCTCCTTTTTTTAAATTCATGCCCAGAAGCAGGAGCAAACAAGTTGCATGATGGTGAATGGACACTGTAAAGAGATGTTGAGAAGCAGCATGGAGCAGAAGTGAACAAGAGACAGAACAAGAAAGGACTGAACCTCTTGAGGAGCTTCAAAAATTATTGGAAGTTTGCATGGAACAAGAGACACAACAATAAGCTTCCAAATTAAATACAAAATGGTACATAATTGTGTAATGTTTTTTTTTTAATTATATGTAAATGCATTTATATACATAATTGTCTTAAGAAGTTTATAAATGTCTACAATAGATGAAATTACCTTTACAAATTTATGAATATCTACATCGTGATAAATATCTTTCTCTTTTTTTTTCATCATGCAAAGAGATGGGAGCAATCGAGTTGCTGGATGTTCAAGGAACAACACAAAGCAACGTTGAGAAGCAGTAATGAGCAGAACAGCACAAGAGACGAGAGGAAGTTGCCAAAATACAGCCAGATCGGTACACGGTAGTACAATGTTTATAGAAGTTTCTCCCCCCCCCCCCCCCCCCCTGCAAAACGCCGTTGGGGAAACAGACCCAACGGGTCTGCACTTGGTCTAGTAATATATAAAACTCTCGCCCAAAATTCCGAAACGGAACTCCGTCCGGCTGTCACATTTCTTCCATTGATTCCCTGCAACTCCGAAACTGGACGCAGAATCGCCGACATCTTTTCCATTTCGGTAGAGATTTCACTTTTCTTTCTAAGTATCCGCTCCTCATTACATTCCGTCGTGTTTAAGTACACGTTTTTAATCAAATCCTTCCCCCCCCCCCCCCAATATTTCAAAACTAAACTGGCTTCACACCCACAGAACCTTCACCAGCCCCAGCCCCTGCTGAACGTTCCATCGTGTGATGTCACAATGCCCAATCTTCACATATGTCCAATCGGAATGGATCCATTTACATATGCCTATGCAGGAGCCCAAGCCAATGGTGAACGTTCCATCGTGTGATGTCACAATGCCCAATGCTCAAAGACATCGTTGCCATAGAGAGGGAGTACAGAGAAGGTTCACCAGGCTGATTCCTGTTATGTCAGAACTTTCATATGAAGAAAGACTGGATAGACTCGCCTTGTAATCGCTAGATTTTAGAAGATTGAGGGGGTATCTTATAGAGACGTTTAAAATTCTTAAGGGGTTGGACAGGCTAGATGCAGGAAGATTGTTCCGGATGTTGGGGAAGACCAGAACAAGGGGTCAAAGTTTAAGGATAAGGGGGAACGCTGAATCGCCGACATCTTTTCCATTTTGGTAGAGATTTCTCTTTTCTTTCTAAGTATCCGTTCCTCATTACATTTCGACGTGTTTAAGTGTACGTTTTTAATCAAATCCTAACCCCCCCCCCCCCCCAATATTTCAAAACTAAACTGGCTTCACACCCACAGAACCTTCACCAGCACCAGCCCCTGCTGAGCGTTCCATCGTGTGATGTCACAATGCCCAATCTTCACATATGTCCAATCGGAATGGATTCATTTACATATGCCTATGCAGGAGCCCCAGCCAATGGTGAACGTTCCATCGTGTGATGTCACAATGCCCAGTGCTCATAGACATCGTTGCCATAGTGACAGTACAGAGAGTCAGATGTGGGCCGAGGAGCCTTCAAGACAACATGAGATGTTCCCATATTGTGTGAAAATATTTACGTCATTCACCCCTGAACCTCGATAAGAACACCACCTGCACATCTTAATTAAATTAGAGAAAAACGGAAAAGAGGTCGGGCATTTACACTTTTAAGGCTCTGTGTGTGTCGAAGCTTCGTGTGTGTGATGCCGCACCGCTAACCCCCCCACCACCCCCCCCACGCGTTGCCGAGACGGACCCGACTTCGACGACTTCAAGATACGATATTTTAAGACGGCAGGGACCCGACTTCGACGACCAAATCTCCCCTGGGGGCTACAGGTAGGGAACGGTCTTTATGCACTTTTCCAACTCTGTGTGTGGGGGTGGTTAGTGTGTGTGAGGCGCCCGCCCCCCACCCCCCCCCCCCAGTGGGGGCTACGGGTAGGGAACGGCTGCGTTGGGGGATCAGACCCAACGGGTTTGCCATTGGTCGTCGTGTTTAAGTGCACGTTTTTAATCAAATCCTAACCCACCCCCCCCCCCCCCAATATTTCACAACTAAACTGGCTTCTCACCCATAGAAGCAGCACCAGCCCCAGCCCCTGGTGAACGTTCCATCGTGTGATGTCACAATGCCCAATGTTCAAATACATCGTTGCCATAGAGGGAGTACAGAGAAGGTTCACCAGACTGATTCCTGGGATGTCAGGACTTTCATATGACGAAAGACTGGATAGACTCGGCTTGTACATGCTAGAATTTAAAAGATTGAGGGGGTATCTTATAGAAACTTACAAAATTCTTAAGGGGTTGGACAGGCTAGATGCAGGAAGATTGTTCCAGATGTTGGGGAAGTCCAGAACAAGGGGTCACAGTTTAAGGATAAGGGGTAAATCTTTTAGGACCGAGATGAGAAAAACATTTTTAACACAGAGAGTGGTGAATCTCTGGAATTCACTGGCACAGAAGGTAGTTGAGGCCTGTTCATTGGCTGTATTTAAGAGGGAGTTAGATGTGGTCCTTGTGGCTAAAGGGATCAGGGGGTATGGAGAGAAGGCAGGTACAGGATACTGAGTTGGATGATCAGCCACGATCATATTGAATGGTGGTGCAGGCTCGAAGGGCCGAATGGCCTACTCCTGCACTTAATTTCAATGGTTCTATGTTTCCCTCTCCGAAACCCCTCTCCCACCCATCCCTCTCTCCCCCACCCCCCTTCCCTCTCTACGCCACCCCCTTCCTCCTACCCCTCTGTCCCTCTTCCATCACTCCCCCTACCCCTCTCCACCTCCCTCTCCACTCTTTCCCCTCTCTCCCCCACCCCTCTCCCCCTCCCTCCCTCCTTCCCTACCTCCCCATCCTCCCCCTCCACCACATCTATCTCCCCATCCCCCTCTCTCACCCCCTACCCCGCTCTCCTTTCCCTCCCAAATCTGTCCCATTTCCTCCACCTCCTCTCCCCTCCCTCCCCTCTTCACATCCCCCCTCCCTCCCCCCACCTGTGTGTTTGGGGGTTGGTTAATATGAGTTTGATGCCGCAGCCCCCCCCCCCCCCCCCCCCCCCTGCAAAACGCCGTTGGGGAAACAGACCCAACGGGTCTGCACTTGGTCTAGTTAATATATAAAACTCTCGCCCCATCCGTCCGACATCCGTCCGGCTGCCTTTCTGCCTTTCGATTCGTTCCCGCCGTGCGATGTCACAATGCCCGATGCTCGCAGACGTCCAATCGCAATGCCCGACGCTCGCAGACGTCCAATCGGAATGGATCCATTTACATGTACGGCTTCCGGCCGCATTTCTTCCTTTGATTCCCTGCAACTCCGAAACCAGACGCAGAATCGCCGACATCTTTTCCATTTCGGTAGAGATTTCACTTTTCTTTCTAAGTATCCGCACCTCATTACATTCCGTCGTGTTTAAGGACACGTTTTTAATCAAATCCTTCCCCCCCCCCCCCCCAATATTTCAAAACTAAACTGGCTTCTCACCCATAGAATCAGCACCAGCCCCAGCCCCTGCTGAACGTTCCATCGTGTGATGTCACAATGCCCAATGTTCACATATGTCCAATCGGAATGGATTCATTTACATATGCCATTGCAGGAGCCCCAGCCAATGGTGAACGTTCCATTGTGTGATGTCACAATGCCCAATGCTCAAAGACATCGTTGCCATAGTGACAGTACAGAGAAGGTTCACCAGGCTGATTCCTGGAATGTCAGGATTTTCATATGAAGAAAGACTGGATAGACTCGCCTTGTACTCGCTAGATTTTAGAAGATTGAGGGGGTATCTTATAGAAACGTATAAAATTCTTAAGGGGTTGGACAGGCTAGATGCAGAAAGATTGTTCCGGATGTTGGGGAAGAACAGAACAAGGGGTCAAAGTTTAAGGATAAGGGGGAAAGCTGAATCGCCAACATCTTTTCCATTTCGGTAGAGATTTCACTTTTCTTTCTAAGTATCCGCACCTCATAACATTTCTTCGAGTTTAAGTTACGTTTTTAATCAAATCCTTCTCCCCCCCCCCCCCCCCCCCCCTTCTAGAGGGAGTACCGAGAAGGTTCACCAGACTGATTCCTGGAATGTCAGGACTTTCATATGATGAAAGACTGGATAGACTCGGCTTGCACATGCTAGAATTTAGAAGATTGAGGGGGTATCTTATAGAAACGTACAAAATTCTTAAGGGGTTGGACAGGCTAGATGCAGGAAGATTGTTCCAGATGTTGGGGAAGTCCAGAACAAGGGGTCACAGTTTAAGGATAAGGGGTAAATCTTTTAGGACCGAGATGAGAAAAACATTTTTCACACAGAGAGTGGTGAATCTCTGGAATTCACTGGCACAGAAGGTAGTTGAAGGCCTGTTCATTGGCTGTATTTAAGAGGGAGTTAGATGTGGCCCTTGTGGCTAAAGGGATCAGGGGGTATGGAGAGAAGGCAGGTACAGGATACTGAGTTGGATGATCAGCCACGATCATATTGAATGGTGGTGCAGGCTCGAAGGGCCGAATGGCCTACTCCTGCACTTAATTTCAATGGTTCTATGTTTCCCTCTCCTCACCCCTCTCCCTCTCCCACCCATCCCTCTCTCCCCCACCCCCTTCCCTCTCTACCCCACCCCCTTCCCTCTCTCCACCCGCCCCCTTCCTCCTACCCCTCTGTCCCTCTTCCATCACTCCCCCTACCCCTCTCCACCTCCCTCCCCACTCTTCCACCTCTCCCCCTTCCCCCTCCACTCTCCCTCCCCACTCTTTCCCCTCTCTCCCCCACCCCTCTCCCCTCCCTCCCTCCTCCCTACCTCCCCATCCTCCCCCTCCCCCACATCTCTCTCCCCATCCCCCTCTCTCACCCCCTACCCCGCTCTCCTTTCCCTCCCAAATCTGTCCCGTTTCCTCCACCCCTCTCCCCTCCCTCCCCTCTTCACATCCCCCCTCCCCCCACCTGTGTGTTTGGGGGGTGGTTAATGTGAGTTTGATGCCGCAGCCCCCCCCCCCCCCCCCCCCCCCCGCAAAACGCCGTTGGGGATACAGACCCAACGGGTCTGCACTTGGTCTAGTTATATATTAAAACTGTGAGCCTGTCGCCTGCCGTCCGTCCGGCTGCCTGCCTGCCTTTCGATTCATTCCCATCGTGTGATGTCACAATGCCCAATGCTCGCAGATGTCAAATCGCAATGCCCGATGCTCGCAGATGTCCAATCGGAATGGATCCATTTACATGTACGGCTTCCGGCTGCATTTCTTCCTTTGATTCCCTGCAACTCCGAAACCAGACGCAGAATCGCCGACATCATTTCCATTTCGGTAGAGATTTCACTTTTCTTTCTAAGTATCCGCTCCTCATTACATTTCATCGTGTTTAAGTACACGTTTTTAATCAAATCCTTCCCCCCCCCCCCCCCCAAAATTTCAAAAATAAACTGGCTTCGCACCCATAGAATCAGCACCAGCCCCAGCCCCTGATGAACGTTCCATTGTGTGATGTCACAATGCCCGATGTTCACATATGTCCAATCGGAATGGATTCATTTACATATGCCTTTGCAGGAGCCCCAGCCCACGGTGAACGTTCCATCGTGTGATGTCACAATGCCCAATGCTCAAATACATTGTTGCCATAGAGGGAGTACAGAGAGTGTTCACCAGGCTGATTGCTGGAATGTCAGGATTTTCAAATGAAGAAAAACTGGATAGACTCGCCTTGTACTCGCTAGATTTTAGAAGATTGAGGGGGTATCTTATAGAAACGTATAACATTCTTAAGGGGTTGGACAGGCTAGATGCAGGAAGATTGTTCCGGATGTTGGGGAAGACCAGAATAAGGGGTCACACTTTAAGATAAGGGGGAAATCCTTTAGGACAGAGATGAGAAAAACATTTTTCACACAGAGAGTGGTGAATCTCTGGAATTCTCTGCCACAGAAGGTAGTTGAGGTCAGTTCATTGGCTATATTTAAGAGGGAGTTAGATGTGGCCCTTGTGGCTAAAGGGATCAGGGGGTATGGAGAGAAGGCAGGTACAGGATACTGAGTTGGATGATCAGCCATGATCATATTGAATGGTGGTGCAGGCTAGAAGGGCCGAATGGCCTACTCCTGCACTTAATTTCTATGTTTCCCTCTCCTCAACCCTCTCCCTCTCCCACCCATCACTCTCTCCCCCACCCCCCTTCCCTCTCTACCCCACCCCCTTCCCTCTCTACCCCCGCCCCCTTCCCCTACCCCTCTGTCCCTCTTCCACCAGTCCCTCTACCCCTCCCTCCCCACTCTCCCACTTCTCTCCCCTTACCCCACCCCTCTCCCTTCCTCACCCCTCTCTCTTCCCCTCCATGTCCCACCCCTTCCCCTACCCCTCTGTCCCTCTTCCACCACTCCCCCGTCCCTCTTCCACCACTCCCGCTACCCCTCTACCCCTTCCTCCCTCCCCACTCTTCCACTTCTCTCCTCCCCCTCTCCTCACCCCTCTCCCATCCCTCTCTCCCCCACCCCCTTCCCTCTCTACCCCACCCCCTTCCCTCTCTCCCCCCACCCCCTTCCCCCTATCCCTCTGTCCCTCTTCCATCACTCCCCCTACCCCTCTCCTCCTCCCTCCCCACTTCTCTCCCCCTTCCCCTCCACTCTCCCTCCCCACTCTTTCCCCTATCTCCCCCACCCCTATCCCCCTCCGTCACTCCCTCCTCCCCTCCCTCCCCATCCCCCCTCCCCCACATCTCTCTCCCCATCTCTCACCCCCTACCCTGCGCTCCTTTCCCTCCCAAATCTATCCCGTTTCCTCCTCCTCCTCTCACCTCCCTCCCCTTTTCTCACCCCCCCCCCCCCCCCCCCGCAAACGCTGTTGGGGAAACAGACCCAACAGGTCTGCATTTGGTCTAGTTATATATTAAAACTGTGTGCCTGTCGCCTGCCGTCCGTCCGGCTGCCTGTCTGCCTTTCAATTCGTTCCCATCGTGTGATGTCACAATGCCCAATGCTCGCAGATGTCCAATCACAATGCCCCATGCTCGCAGATGTCCAATTGGAATGGATCCATTTACATGTACGGCTTCCGGCTGCATTTCTTCCTTTGATTCCCTGCAACTCCGAAACCAGACGCAGAATCGCCGACATCTTTTCCATTTCGGTAGAGATTTCACTTTTCTTTCTAAGTATCCGCAACCTGATTACATTTCGTCGTGTTTAAGTACACGTTTTTAATCAAATCCTTCCCCCCCCCCCCCAAAAATATTACAAAAATAAATTGGCTTCTCACCCATAGAATCAGCACCAGCCCCAGCCCCTGATGAACGTTCCATTATGTGATGTCACAATGCCCAATGCTCACATATGTCCAATCGGAAAGGATTCATTTACATATGCCTTTGCAGGAGCCCCAGCCCCTGGTGAACGTTCCATCGTGTGATGTCACAATGCCCAATGCTCAAATACATTGTTGCCATAGAGGGAGTACAGAGAAGGTTCACCAGACTGATTTCTGGAATGTCAGGATTTTCATATGAAGAAAGACTGGATAGACTCGCCTTGTACTCGCTAGATTTTAGAAGATTGAGGGGGTATCTTATAGAAACGTATAACATTCTTAAGGGGTTGGACAGGCTAGATGCAGGAAGATTGTTCCGGATGTTGGGGAAGACCAGAACAAGGGGTCACAGTTTAAGGATAAGGGGGAAATCCTTTAGGACAGAGATGAGAAAAACATTTTTCACACAGAGAGTGGTGAATCTCTGGAATTCTCTGCCACAGAAGGTAGTTGAGGCCAGTTCATTGGCTATATTTAAGAGGGAGTTAGATGTGGCCCTTGTGGCTAAAGGGATCAGGGGGTATGGAGAGAAGGCAGGTACAGGATACTGAGTTGGATGATCAGCCATGATCATATTGAATGGTGGTGCAGGCTAGAAGGGCCGAATGGCCTACTCCTGCACTTAATTTCTATGTTTCTATGTCTCCCTCTCCCACCCATCCCTCTCTCCCCCACCCCCCTTCCCTCTCTACCACCACCCCCTTACCCCTACCCCTCTGTCCCTCTTTCACCACTCCATCTACCCCTCCCTCCCCACTCTTCCACTTCTATCCCCTTACGCCACCCCTCTCCCTCCCCCACCCCTCTCTCTTCCCCTCCCTTCCCCTCTCTCCCCACCCCTTCCCCTCTGTCCCTCTTCCAATCACTCCCCCGTCCCTCTTCTACGACTCCCGCTACCCCTCTACCCCTCCCTCCCTCCCCACTCTTCCACTTCTCTCCCACTCTCTCCTCCCCCTCTCCTCACCCCTCTCCCATCCCTCTCTCCCCCACCCCCCTTCCCTCTCTACCCCACCCCCTTCCCTCTCTCCCCCTGCCCCCTTCCCCCTATCCCTCTGTCCGTCTTCCATCACTCCCCCTACCCCTCTCCTCCTCCCTTCCCAC
Organism: Amblyraja radiata; assembly: GCF_010909765.2. NCBI lineage: Eukaryota > Metazoa > Chordata > Chondrichthyes > Rajiformes > Rajidae > Amblyraja > Amblyraja radiata. Next base: position 62,811,225 of record NC_045963.1, on the reverse strand, counting down.
TCTACCACTTCTCTCCCCCTTCCCCTCCACTCTCCCTCCCCTCTCTCCCCCATCCCTCTCCCCCTCCCTCCCTCCTCCCCATCTTCCCCATCCCCCCTCCCCCACATCTCTCTCCCCATCTCTCACCCCCTACCCCGCTCTCCCTCCCAAATCTATCCCGTTTCCTCCTCCTCCTCTCCCCTCCCCTCTTCTCAACCCCCCCCCCCCCCCCCCCCCCCGCAAACGCCGTTGGGGAAACCAGACGCAGAATCGCCGACATCTTTTCCATTTCGGTAGAGATTTTACTTTTCTTTCTAAGTATCCACTCCTCATTACATTTCGTCGTGTTTCAGTACACGTTTTTAATCAAATCCTTCCCCCCCCCCCCCCCCCAAAATATTACAAAAATAAACTGGCTTCTCACCCATAGAAGCAGCACCAGCCCCAGCCCCTGATGAACGTTCCATTATGTGATGTCACAATGCCCAATGCTCACATATGTCCAATCGGAATGGATTCATTTACATATGCCTTTGCAGGAGCCCCAGCCCCTGGTGAACGTTCCATTGTGTGATGTCACAATGTCCAATGCTCCAATACATTGTTGCCATAGAGGGAGTACAGAGAAGGTTCACCAGACTGATTACTGGAATGTCAGGATTTTCATGAAGAAAGACTGGATAGACTCGCCTTGTACTCGCTAGATTTTAGAAGATTGAGGGGGTATCTTATAGAAACGTATAAAATTCTTAAGGGGTTGGACAGGCTAGATGCAGGAAGATTGTTCCGGATGTTGGGGAAGACCAGAACAAGGGGTCACACTTTAAGGATAAGGGGGAAATCCTTTAGGACAGAGATGAGAAAAACATTTTTCACACAGAGAGTGGTGAATCTCTGGAATTCTCTGCCACAGAAGGTAGTTGAGGTCAGTTCATTGGCTATATTTAAGAGGGAGTTAGATGTGGCCCTTGTGGCTAAAGGGATCACGGGGTATGGAGAGAAGGCAGGTACAGGATACTGAGTTGGATGATCAGCCATGATCATATTGAATGGTGGTGCAGGCTAGAAGGGCCGAATGGCCTACTCCTGCACTTAATTTCTATGTTTCTATGTTTCCCTCTCCTCACCCCTCTCCCTCTCCCACCCACCACTCTCTCCCCCACCCCCCGTCCCTCTCTATCCCACCCCCTTCCCTCTCTCCCCCGCCCCCTTCCCCTTCCCCTACCCCTCTGTCCCTCTTCCACCAGTCCCTCTACCCCTCCCTCCCCACTCTCCCACTCTCCCACTTCTCTCCCCTTACCCCCACCCCTCTCCCTCACTCACCCCTCTCTTCCCCTCGCTGTCTCACCCCTTCCCCTACCCCTCTGTCCCTCTTCCACCACTCCCGCTACCCCTCCCTCCCTCCCTCCCCACTCTTCCACCTCTCCCCCTTCTCTCCTCCCCCTCTCCCTCTCACCCCTCTTCCATCCCTCTCTCCCCCACCCCTTCCCTCTCTACCCCACCCCCTTCCCTCTCTCCCCCGCCCCCTTCTCCTCTGTCCCTCTTCCATCACTCCCCCTACCCCTCCCTCTCCCACTTCTCTTCCCTTACCCCACCCCTCTCCCTCCCTCACCCCACCTCCCTTCCCCTCTCTCCTCCACCCCTTCCCCTACCCCTCTGTCCCTCTTCCACCACTCCCCCTGTCCCTCTTCCACCACTCCTGCTACCCATCTCCCCCTCCCTCCCTCCCTCCCCTCTCTACCACTTCTCTCTCCCCCCACCCCTCTCCCCCTCCAATTCCACTCTCCCCCTCCCTCCACACTCTTCCCCCTCTCCCTCCTCATTCCCTTACCGTGCACAGTCTCTGTCTTTAAGAAGGAACTACAGATGCTGGAAAATCAAAGGTAGACATAAAAAAAGCTGGATAAACTCAGCGGGTGCGGCAGCATCTATGGAGCGAATTGAATGGTCAGCGTTTTTGGCCGAAACCCGGAAGAAGGGTTTCGGCCAAAAACGTTGCCCTTTTCCTTCGGTCAATAGATGCTGCTGCACCCGCTGAGTTTATCCAGCTTTTTTGTTGTTGTACCAGCCTCTCTCTCTCTCTCTCTGCCCTTTTCTCTTCTCTCGACTCATGCACGCCCGCTCCAACCCCCCCCCCCCCCCCCTTCACCTCTCTCCCCCATCCTCTTCTCCCCCCTCCTTCCCCCTCTCCCTCTCCACCCTCCTCCTCCCCTTCCTCACACAATATTCTTTGTGGGGGCGGGTCCTCAGTGTGTGTGACTGTTTGTGGAGGCGGCCACGCGCTCTCCATTCAAGAAGACGCTCATCTGTTTGTGGATGTGCGTGCTTAGTATGTGACCAAAGATCTTATAGCGGAGCTCTCCGCTACAAGATCTTTGTGTGTGACGACACACGCTCCCCCCCCCCCCCCCCCCCCTTTGGTGCAGGAGGCGCGCGCAGCAACTGAACGCTCAGCGATTATTCGAATTCTTCACTAATCGTCATTCTGACTTTGCTTGTGAAGAGAAAAGTCCTGAATTGCATTTGTCTGATGCAGGAAGATTGTTCCCGATGTTGGAGAAGTCCAGGACAAGCGGGTCACAGTTTAAGGATAAAGGTGAAATCCTTTAGTACTGAGATGAGGAAAACATTTTTCACACAGATAGTGGTGAGTCTCTGAAACTCTCTGCCACAGAAGGTAGTTGAGGCCAGTTCATTGGCTATATTTAAGAGGGAGTTAGATGTGGCCCTTGTGGCTAAAGGGATCAGGGGGTATGGAGAGAAGGCAGGTACAGGATACTGAGTTGGATGACCAGCCATGATCATATTGAATGGTGGTGCAGGCTCGAAGGGCCGAATGGCCTACTACTGCACTTAATTTCCATGCTTCTATGTTTCCCTCTCCTCACCCCTCTCCCTCTCCCACCCATCCCTCTCTCCCCCACCCCCTTCCCTCTCTACCACCACCCCCTTACCCCTACCCCTCTGTCCCTCTTTCACCACTCCCCCTACCCCTCCCTCCCCACTCTTCCACTTCTATCCCCTTACCCGACGCCTCTCCCTCCCCCACCCCTCTCTCTTCCGCTCCCTTTCCCTCTCTCCCCCACCCCTTCCCCCCCTGTCCCTGTTCCAACCACTCCCCCGTCCCTCTTCTACCACTCCCGCTACCCCTCTACCCCTCCCTCCCTCCCCACTCTTCCATTTCTCTCCCACTCTCTCCTCCCCCTCTCCTCACCCCTCTCCCATCCGTCTCTCCCCCACCCCCCTTCCCTCTCTACCCCACCCCCTTCCCTCTTCCCCCCCACCCCCTTACCCCTATCCCTCTGTCCCTCTTCCATCACTCCCCCTACCCCTCTCCTCCTCCCTCCCCACTCTTCAACTTCTCTCCCCCTTCCCCTCCACTCTCCCTCCCCACTCTTTCCCCTCTCTCCCCCACCCCTCTCCCCTCCCTCCCTCCTCCCCATCTTCCCCATCCCCCCTCCCCCACATCTCTCTCCCCATCTCTCACCCCCTACCCCGCTCTCCTTTCCCTCCCAAATCTATCCCGTTTCCTCCTCCTCCTCTCCCCTCCCCTCCCTCCCCTCCCCCCCCCCCCCCCCCCCCCCCCGCAGACGCCGTTGGGGAAACAGACCCAACGGGTCTGCACTTGGTCTAGTACTCTATAAAACCCAGGCATTTGAACCAGAAAGAGGAGAGGACAAGGGAATGAGCAGGAGATAAAGTAGGAGCAGGAACAGGAGAAGGGGAAGTGATATAACGTGGGCTCCCTGCCAGTTGTGTTCTCCTGTCGCAGGTACGAGGAAAACTGAGCCACTGGGACAGACCCAAGACCACCAGTACCACCGTGTGGTCAAGACTGGACAGCTGGGAAAATAAGCCCTAGACAGCTGGTGCTTCTACCCAAAGCTCTCTGAGTGACTGGGGCAAGCCTGAGATGCCGCCACCTCTTCCTGCCCGAGACAATAAGGGACTGTGCCCAGTGCTCACACACCCACGGAGGCAAAGATTGGTGCCAGGAGAATCCAGAGAATGGAGGCATTGCCTCTCAAAGCCCAAAGCTGTTGCCGAGAAGAAACCTGTACCGTTAGCCACTCCTGGTCGAGGCAGGGGCAAATTGCAGGAAGGAGCCTGAGATCGCCATGCCTCCTCCGCTGAAGACTAGGACTAAACTCCTGGGACAATCCTGAGATCATCAATACCATCACGATGGAGCTCTGATGGCGAGGGACAGCGCCCTCATGTGGTCGTGGACTTTCCAACCACTAATTCGAATAAACCATCCTAATGCAAGTGTTGGTTTGGTTATTGCGGAACTAAGGCATCATTGGGGTGGAGCTGTGAGGGGTTGGAGGAAGGGGTAAAGGGGGGGGTGTGGGTGTGTGGGTGGAGGGGGGTGTGTGAGGAGGGGGGTGTGTGGGGAGGGGGGAACGCGGTGTGTGTGCGGAGGAGGGGGAGGGCAGAAGGGGGAGGGAGGGGTGTGTGGGCACCGGCTGCGGCACCACACAGCGGCTTACCCTACTAGGTGCGCTTGGAGGAGAGGAGAACGGTGAGTAAGGTGGCGAAAAAACCTAGCGATAAAGGGTACCATTTATGCGCAAATTTAAAAAAAAAGCAAACTGGAATTGGTCAAGATGAGAGTTTTAGTAATAGTATAGATAGAAGATAGATAGATATCTAGCCAGTGGATAAGACCATTCATGAGCACTTGCTGATTATGTTTCATTGAATTATGTGTTTTTTGCAGCATAGAAATTGGCCCATCACCCAAACTGTTCCATGCTGGTGAATATTCAACACTGGTAACTATCTTTTCTCATCTGTCTCGTACCAACATAACTTTCCGTCCCTTCTTCCATGTATTTGCCCAGATTCCCCAGGAGGGCCATGAGACTATTCACCTCAACCACAGCTGTGGGTCCTGAATCCACATTATCTCAAACTGGAGAATGGCGTTCCTCCTGAATTCCCAATTGGATTTATTGGTGGCAACTCCTGTCCACATGTGTCCCTCTGTGTTTACCCAAATTGCTTTAAAGGTGTCCACTAGATCACACCCTGCCTATCTTTCTTTACTGTCTTCAACAGTGCAAAAGGGTTGGAGCCCCATCATAGTTTCATGGATAATGCAACTTCTTGAAGTATCTTTGTGCATCTTCCTTGTACACACATTTTGCCTCTTCTGCCAAAATACCCTTCATTCAAAGTAATGATCAGAATTGTCCATGGCTTTCCTCAGTGTGGCCTAATTACAATACAGAGCAGATTAGAACTATCTCTCACGGGTGATGTAATATGCAAATGGGAGGACGGCAGCATCTATCACCGAAAAGTTCATGCAAGAAATGTCTGTCTCAACGTGAATGTTAAATTCTTCAACAGTGCAAAATGTTTGGAGCCACAATTAGTTTTTATTTAAGCAGTAAAACCGATTCTTCTTTTTTGAAGATATATCCAATAGAGGTCACGGATGGCCATGGTGGCGCAGCGGTAGAGTTGCTGCCTTACAGCGAACGCAGCGCCGGAGACCCGGGTTCGATCCCAACTACAGGTTCTGTCTGTACGGAGTTTGTACGTTCTCCCGTGACCTGCGTGGCTTTTCACCGAGATCTTCGGTTTCCTCTCACACTCCAAAGACATACAGATTTGTAGGTTAATTGGCTTGGTAAATGTAACAAATTGTCCCTAGTGGGTGTAGGATGGTGTTAATGTGTGGGGATCACTGGTCAGCGCGGACCTGGTGGGCCGAAGGACCTGTTTCCGCGCTGTATCTCTAAACTAACCTGAGAGTAGGTGAAGGGGAAAGCAATGAATGTATTTGGATTTTCAGGAGGCAGCACAGATATCACTGCCCATGTTATTCGGATGAGATATTTTGCTCAGAGGCAGCATTTGTCTCCTTGTCTGAGTAATTTTCTATTCTTCCTAGGGCTCATTTCTCCAGTTGTTACCAAACTAACCCGATACAGGAGGCCGAATATCCTTTTCCTGTAAAGCTATAGGTACGGTGATGTGTTTTGTATTTCAGCCATCCCTGCCACATCCTCTCTCTGAGCCTTCCCTGGGACATTTTCTTCCTTTCCTGGTCTCTGTACCTTGTCATGACTCATTCAAGCATGTCAGATGATGAGGATTTGAGAGGAATGTTTTCACCACTGGGAGAATGTGGAACATGGAGGAATAACTACAAGATAAGGAACTGGTCGCTTCTAACTGAAGTAAGCAGAACCTTGAGGAGAAAGGTCCAAAGAAGGGTCCCGACTTGAAACGTCACCTATCAATCTGAGGAAGTGAATTGACTTGAAACATCACCGATCAGTCTGCAGAAGAGTCCTGACCCGAAATGTCACATTTCCCCAGAGATGCTGCCTGACCCGCTGAGTTACTCCAGCACTTTGTGCTGTTTGAAGTAAGCAGGAGTTCTCTCTCACAGCAGCAGGATAAGGCCACGATCCCTTAGGTCTGTCCCCTCATATTCAATGTAATTGTGGCCAGTTAACTTTAGACACACTTCCTCCAATAACATGAGCTCTTAATTTATGTACCAGACTTTAACGTGGCATCTTGTCAAATGTATTTTGGAACTCTAGAGGGCCACATAGAACATAGAAATCTACAGCACAGGAACAAGCCCTTTGGCTCAAAATGTCTATGCAAAACATGATACCAAATTAAACTAATTTGCATATCTAATTTGCATTCTACAAGTCCCAAGTGTATCTGTCTCCACCATTACCCTGAAAGTGTGTTCCAGGCACCGGCTTCTTATGTGTTAAACAAAAATTGTCCTGCACATCTTTTTAAACATTGCTCCTTTCACTTAAAACTATGACTTCTAGTCTTTTACATTTCAATTTTTGGAAAAGGATTCTGACCGTCTATGCTATCTATTCTTATATACCTTCTAACAGGTCTCCCCTCAACCTCTGGTATGCCAGAGAAAACAATCCCAAGTCTGTTCAACCTCTCCTTATAGCTAATACCCTCTAATCCAAGCAGTATTCTGATAAACCTATTCTGCACCCTCTCCAAAGATCTATCTAAATACTATCTAAATGGCGTCGTTACTATCTAAATGGCGTCAAGTTACTATCTAAATGGCGTTAAGTTGGGAAAAGGGGAAGTACAACAGGATCTGGGGATCCTTGTACATCAGTCTATGAAAGTAAGCATGCAGGTACATCAAGCAGTGAAGAAAATGAATGGCACGTTGGCCTTTATAACAAGAGGAATCGTATAGGAGCAAAGAGGTCCTTCTGCAGTTGTACAGAGCTCTAGTGAGACCACACCTGGAGTATTGTGTGCAGTTTTGGTCCCCTAATTTGAGGAAGGACATTCTTGCTATTGAGGGAGTGCAGCGTAGGTTCACAAGGTTAATTCCCGGGATGTGTCATATGCTGAGAGAATGCTGAGAGAATGCTGTCATATGCTGAGAGAATGGAGCAGCTGGGCTTGTACACTCTGGAGTTTAGAAGGATGAGAGGGCATCTCATTAAAACATATAAGATTGTTAAGGGCTTGGACACACTACAGGCAGGAAACATGTTCCCGATGTTGGGGGAGTCCAGAACCAGGGGCCACAGTTTAAGAATAAGGAGTAAGCCATTTAGAACGGAGACGAGGAAACACTTTTTCTCACAGAGAGTGGTGAGTCTGTGGAATTGTCTGCCTCAGAGGGCGGTGGAGGCAGGTTCTCTGGATGCTTTCAAGAGAGAGCTAGATAGGGCTCTTAAAAGCGGAGTCAGGGAATATGGGGAGAAGGCAGAAACGGGGTACTGATTGGGGATGATCAGCCATGATCACATTGAATGGCGGTGCTGGTTCGAAGGGCGGAGTGGCCTACTCCTGCACCTATTGTCTATTGTCTATCTAGTGTATTTATGTACATTTTGTGTCAAATCCTCAGAAAAATATCAACAAATTGGTCAAACAGGCTTTACCTTTCATAAAACTGACGTGATTTGATTATATTCAGCTTTCCTACATAATTAGCTATTTCATCATTTGATTACTGATTAGAATCCTGTCAACAAAAGATGTTAGATTAACTGGACTATAACTCCATCTTTGAACTATAGAGTCGTGATTGCTGTGTTTAAATTCTCTGATATTCTCTTCGAAAGCTTCTCTTGAGATCTTTTTTTAAATCCATGCCCATTGCCCAGACCTTACATGGAGCTCAGAGAAGCAGCAAGCAGAAGTAGAGAGACTATTGGCTTGAAAGTCCATGAGAAAGGAGGTGAGTCACAGGGAAAGACAGTTTAAAAAGTGCGCCAAGACCCAGGTTCAGGTAATTTACTAATTAGCCCTGAAGTAGTTAATTAGGTAAGAGATTAAAAACAAGTGCAGCTGTAGTGTAGCGGCCTTGCAGAGATTAAGTATCTTGGTGAGTAAAGTGTGAGTCTTTGGCTCAAGAGTCTTCGGCGAGGAGACTGAGGCAAGGAGGCTACACTTGATTCAAAACCTGAGATTTTTTGTCCGTTGAAGAAATGCCAGGCATGTTGGTACAGTATGTTTCCTGCAGAATGTGCGAAGTCATGGACACTGCTGGTGCTTCTGAAAACCACACCTGCGTAAATTGTGTCCAGGTGCAGCTCCTGAATGAATGTGTTGGGGAACTGGAGCAGCAGTTGGATGACCTCGGGGCCATCTGGGAAAATGAGAATTTCCTGGACAGGATTTACAGTGAGGTTGTCACACCAAGAGTGAAGGTGTGTGACTGTGAGAAAGAGGAGTAAATGTGGAGTGCAGGAGACCCTGGTGGCTGTACCATATTGAAATCAGGTACACCCTCTTGAAAGCAAATGACACGACAAGATTGAGTGGTAGCCAGGGCTGTGATTCCAACCCTGGTGTTGAGGTTCAATGGGGAAGAGTGACCTCAGGCAGAGCCATAGTGGTGGGAGACTCCATTGTCAGAGGTGTGGACAGGGAATTCTGCGGTAGCAGGCGAGACTCCAGGATGGTGTGTTGCCTCCCTAGTGCCAGGGTCCAGGACGTCTCGGAGGGGCTGCAAGACATCCTCTAGAGTGAGGAGGAGCAGCCGGAGGTTGTGAATGTTGGCATGAATGATATAGGTCGGAAGAGGTAGGAGGTTCTTTAACAAGATTTTATGGAATTGGGCAGAAGACTGAAAAGCAGGCCCAGCAGGGTAGTGATCTCAGGATTGCTTCAAGTACCTTGTGCTAGTGAAGGTAAGAATAAGAAGATAGAGGATATGAATGTATGGCTGAGGAGCTGGTGCACGGGCAGGGATTCGGATTTCTGGATCTGGGGTGACCTGTATGAAAGGGTTGGGTTGCACCTAAACTGGAGGGGGACCAACATCCTAGTGGGAAGATTTGCTAAAGCTACACAGAAGGGTTTAAACTAGATTGGCAGGGGGGTGGGATCTTGTGCAGGACAGAGGCAGAGGAGAGGCTAGAAGTTGGTATGGAGGGTGGAGTGAGAAAGGTTAATGGACAGAATAGGAGAGTGAGGAAGAAGGGTTGGTTTAAACTACAGGTATTTTAATGCAAGTGGCTTGAAGGGTAAGGCAGATGAGTTTCGGGTGTGGATAGGTACGTACGACTGGGACGTTGTAGCCATGACTGAAACCTGGTTAAGGGAGGGGCAGGACTGGCAGCTCAATGCTGCAGGATACAGGAGCTTCAGGAGAGACAGGGGTGAGGAAAAATGAGGAGGGAGAGTTGCATTGTTGGTTAAGGAGGATGTCACAGCTGACTCCCTCTTAAATATAGCCAATGAACTGGCCTCAACTACCTTCTGTGGCAGAGTGTTCCAGAAATTCACCACTCTCTGTGTGAATTTTTTTTTTTCATCTCAGTCCTAAAGGATTTCCCCTTTATCCTTAAACTGACCCCTTTTCCTGGACTTCCCCAACATCGGGAACAATCTTCCTGCTTCTAGCCTGTCCAACCCTTTAAGAATTTTGTAAGTTTCTGTAAGATCCCCCCTCAATCTTCTAAATTCTAGCGAGTACAAGCCGAGTCTATCCAGTCTTTCTTCATATGAAAGTCCTGACATCCCAGAAATCGGTCTGGTGAACGTAAGGAAGCTTGGCTGATTAGGGTATTTGGGAAGTTAGTCAAAAACAAGAAGGATGCATGGGACAGGGAAAGGCAGCTGGGATCAAGTGCATCCCTGGAGGAGTTTCGTGAACTAAGGAACAAACTAAAAAAGATCAGAAGGGCAAAAAGGGGCCAGGAGATAGCTCTGGCGGGTTGCATAAAAGACATGCCCAAAAGATTTTATCAACACATAAGGGGGAAAAGGGTAACTAGAGAGAGAGTGGGACCTCTCAGGGATAAAAGCTGTCACCTCTGTGTTGAGCCACAGGAGATGGGCAAAGTCCTCAATGAGTATTTCTCCTCTGTATTTACCGAGGAGAAAGACAGTTGGACAGAGGAAATTGGAGCAGTCACTTGAAGTGTCTTGAGAGCAGTTAGGGTTACCATCGAGGAAGTACTGAAGCTTCTGTCGTGTTTGAAGGTAGACAAATCTCCGGGGCCTGATCAGATATATCCGAGGACATTGTGGGGAACTAAAGAGGAAATTGCGGGAGCCCTGGTTGAAATTTATGAGTCGTTCTTAAATACAGGAGAGGTGCCAGGTTGCAGGGTGGCAAATGTGTCTCTTTTTAAGGGGGGCCTCAAGGAAAATGCTGGGAACTATAGGCCAGTAAGCTTAACATCTGAAGTTGGTAAGTTGCTGGAGAGTATTTTGAGGGATAGGAATACAATCATTTGGATAGGCAAGGGACAGTTAGCATAGTTTTGTTGGTGGGAGGTCGTATCTCATAAATCTGATTGATTTTTTTGAAGACGTGAGCAAAAAGGTTGATGAAGGCAGAGCTGTAGATGTTGTGTTCGTCAAGGTTCCGCATGGTAGGCTGCAGCAGGATCTGGATCGATTGGCCATGTGGGCGGTGAATGGTTGATGGAATTTAATACAGAGAAGTGTGAGGTGTTGCATTTTGGGACGTCGAACAAGGGCAGGACCTACACAGAAAATGGTAGGCCTCTGGGTAGTGTTGTAGAGCAGAGGGATTTAGGAGTACAGGTGCATGGTTCCTTGAAGGTCGAGTTGCAGGTAGATGTCAAAAAGGCTTTTGGCGCTTTGGCCTTTATAAGTCAAAGTATTGAACCGAGACGTTGGGATGTCCTGTTGCAGTTGTATAAGACGTTGGTGAGACTGCATTTAGAATATTGTGTTCAGTTCTGGGCACTATGTTATAGGAAAGATGTGCCAAGCTTGAAAGGGTTCAGAAAAGATTTACGAGGATGTTGTCAAAATCAGAGGGTGTGAGCTATAGGGAGAGGTAGAATAGACTGGGTCTCTATTACATGGAGCGTAGGAGGATGAGGGGAGATCTTATAGAGATATACAAAATCATGAGAGGAATCGATCGGGTAGATGCACAGAGTCTTTTATCCAGAGTAGGGGAATCGTGGACCAGAGGACATTAGATAGATAGAATTAGATAGAATTTATTACCACACAACCAGGGTCGGTGGAATTTGGGTTGTCAGCAGCGATACAATAATAAAGAACACACAACCACAATAAAAATGTAACACAAACATCCACCACAGCATTCATCACTGTGGTGGAAGGCACAACATTTGGCCAGTCCTCCTCCATTTCCCCCCCGTGGACAGGACCAGAGTCCAGAGTCAGTCCAGGATCGGCTCTTCCTCACCGGAGACCGCGGCTTTAGATTGTTGTAGGCCGCAGGCCGGCGGTCGAGATTTAAAGTCTCCGCCGCAGCCAGAAGCACCGTAGACTGCAGGGCCGGCGGTCGAAGCTCCCCTCCAGGGGTGATGGTAAGTCCATGCCGGCCCCGCGATAGAAGTTGGCTGCGGGCCGGCAGTGATGACTTCTTCTTCCCCCGGGTCCCCCACGAGGGATCCCGGGCTGTAGACGCCGCACCAGCTGGAGCTCTGCAGACCGCGGCTTCAGGCTGCGACTTCAGGCTGCCGGCTGCCCCGGGCCAGCGAAACGGAGCGCTCCCCTCCAGCGAGCCCCAGCGAGGGCTCACCCGCTCCACGCCGAGAGTGCACGCTGCGCCCGCCGCTGAAGCCCCGGGCGCGTCTCCGGGAAAGGCCGCGTCGATCCTTGATGTTAGGCCACGGGGGAGGCGACCTGGAAAAAGTCGCCTCTCCATGGAGGAGGCGACCAAAGCGGTTTCCCCCTCACCCCCCCACACCACCCCCCGCACAAAACACACAAAGAAACATTAAGCACATACTTTAAAACATACTAAAAAATAAAAAAAAAGTTGAAAAAACTGACGCGCTGCTGACATGGCTGCTGCCAGAGCAGCGCCCCCCTACCGAAACATGGGTTTCAGGTGAAGGGGAAAAGGTTCAATAGGAATCTGAGGGGTAACTTTTTCACACAGAGGGAGGTGGGTGTATGGAACAAGCTGCCAGAGGAGGTAGTTGAGGCTGGGACTACCCCATTGTTTAAGAAACAGTTGGACCTACAAGGCTTTAATGGGGTATGGACAAGCTGAGTAAGTAAGCAATAATGTAAGAGATCAACACCATGTGAAAAAATGTGATATAGTCCAAATTTGTGGGGGGAAAAAACAGAAAGATGCATCCTTGTTAGGTGTTGAGAAAATGGATAGGGTTTCCTAGTTGCTGCAGGGAATGCAAAGCCAGAGACCCGGGTTCGATCCAGACTACGGGTCAAAGTCAAAGTATCCTTGATTGTCATTCAGACCTTTCGGTGCTCTCTGTACGGAGTTTGTATGTTCTCCCCGTGATCTGCGTAGGTTGTCTCCAAGATCTTCGGTTTCCTCCAACACTCCAAAGACGTACAGGTTTGTAGGTTAATAGGCTAGGTAAGTGTAAAAATTGTCCCTAGTGGGTGTTGGATAGTGTTAATGTGCGGGGATCGCTGGTCGGCGCGGACCCGGTCGGCTAAACTACAGTCAAGTCAGTCGAGTGAAGTCCAGCGGTGTTAAAGAAGGAACTGCAGATGCTGGAAGATCGAAGGTACACAAAAATGCTGGAGAAACTCAGCGGGTGCAGCAGCATCTATGGAGCAAAAGAAATAGGTGACGTTTCGGGCCGAAACCCTTCTTCAGACTGATGGTGGATGGGGGGGGAGAAGGAAGGAAAAAGGGAGGAGGAGGAGCCCGAGGGCAGGGGGATGGGAGTAGACAGCTCGAGGGTTAAGGAAGGGGAGGAGACAGCAAGGGCTAGCAAAATTGGGAGAATGCAATGTTCATGCCATCCGGACGCAAGCAACCCAGGCGGAATATGAGGTGCTGTTCCTCCAATTTCCGGTGTTGCTCACTCTGGCAATGGAGGAGACCCAGGACAGAGAGGTCGGATTGGGAATGGGAGGGGGAGTTGAAGTGCTGAGCCACCGGGAGTTCAGGTAGGTTATTGCGGACTGAGCGGAGGTGTTCGGCGAAACGATCGCCCAACCTCCGCTTAGTCTCACCGATGTAAATCAGCTGACATCTAGAGCAGCGGATGCAGTAGATGAGGTTGGAGGAGATACAGGTGAACCTTTGTCGCACCTGGAACGACTGTTTGGGTCCTTGAATGGAGTCGAGGGGGGAGGTGAAGGGACAGGTGTTGCATTTCTTGCGATTGCAACGGAAAGTGCCCGGGGAGGGGGTGGTACGGGAGGGAAGGGAAGAATTGACAAGGGAGTTGCGGAGGGAGCGGTCTTTGCGGAAGGCAGACATGGGGGGAGATGGGAAGATGTGGCGAGTGGTGGGGTCACGTTGGAGGTGGCGGAAATGGCGGAGGATTATTTGTTGTATTTGCCGGCTGGTGGGGTGAAAGGTGAGGACTAGGGGGACTCTGCCCTTGTTGCGAGTGCGGGGATGGGGAGAGAGAGCAGTGTTGCGGGGTATGGACGAGACCCTGGTGCGAGCCTCATCTATGGTGGAGGAGGGGAATCCCCGTTCCCTGAAGAGCGAGGACATTTCCGATGCCCTGGTGAAGTCCAGCGATGGGGAGAAAACCACAGTTCGCAGGATATCATCACCCCTGTCACTGATGAGGAGGGAACAAGTGCTGTAGAGAGGGGTGTAGCTGGTGGTGAGGTTAATCTGCCAGACAAGGAGAAGAACGGTGGGCTGACACCTAGTGTTGAAAAGCCAAGGGCAAGTAAAGGGAAGGAATGGGAAACAGTCAAATATAGATGAAAGGTGTTAGAGAGTCTGAAAGGGGCAGTGGAAAACAAGATAGATAAGATGGGAGAGAATATTTATCAACATGGTGCGGACAGGTTTGGTGTTATTGAGAAAAAGAAGGTACAGGTTCTATAGGTGGTTATCTCTGGACGATATCTATCAACAACAATCCTCTGCCGGAGCAGAATACTTCCTATCACCCTGACTCTTGCAAAGACACAAACTTATTTCTCTTCTCCCCTCCCCCTCCTCCTCTATTCCTTTCTATGGCTTCACAATTCGCAACCTTTTTTTTTTTTTATACCATTTCTGGCCTTATAACGCCTCTGTTGTAATCTACAGACGAGTCAAACAGAAACCAAAGCAGCTTTTCCGGGAATAGGTTGCACAAAGTTTTTTATTTATAGGAAATGAAAACCTGCCTTTCAACGACCACACGTCTCAATCACATGAAAGGGTTTTATCAAAAGCAACACAGAGGCCATGTGTTAGAAGTTATCTTCTTTATCAAGGATGTTCAGAGTTCGATGGTAGGTTTCCAGCCAACTTGATTCGCAACTTCCACACGTCTCAATCACATGAACAGTTGCATTGAAAGCAGAAAATATGCCATTCACACAGAAACTCACAGCACAGAGGCTATCGGTGAGAACTTCTTTCACGAATGTTCAGAGTTTGGTGGTCAGTTTCAAAGCTTCTTTATTCACAGCTTACAGTTGTCACATCATCAAACAAGAAGAGATGAATGCACTAAGACAAGAGGTGATGAGATTAGAAATACTATGGGAGATGATGGCCTGGTGTTCATTGGTGGGGTCATGGTCAAGGTGTTGGCAAGAGGAGGTGTCTGAGAACTGGCGCCTTAACTCGGCAGAATAGAGCTCAGCTTGTCAGATGTTAACGCCACCTCTCTTGTCGGCGAGTTTAATAAAAATGTTGTGGAGGGCAATCAGCAACAATCCTTCACTGGACGACTATTCTTTCTCCCACCCTGTATCTTGCAACTCTTGCATCTCTGTTACCTACTCTCAACTCCTCCGTCAGCACCGCATCTGCTCCCAACACATGAGATGTCCTGTTTCTTTAGTAAACAAGGATTCCCCCTGCAGTCATAGATTGGTCCTTCACCGATGTCTCCTCTGTGACTCATCAGTCTTCTCCGATTCTCCCTACACCAACACAGATCATGGATAGGGTTCCCTAGGTCGTCAGCTTTCACTCCACCAGCCACCTCTTTGATACTCAAAGACAGCATCTCTCTCTTTTTCAGAAGTGATAGTAGAATTAGGCCATTCCGCCCATCAAGTCTACTCCGCCATTGGATCTTGGCTGATCTATCTCTCCCTCCTCACCCCATTCTCTTTCCTGCAATCTCTCCATAACCTCTGACACCCGTACTAATCAAACATCTATCTATCCCTGTCTTAAAAATATCCACTGACTTGGCCTCTACGGCTTCTGTGGCAAAGAAGTCCACAGATTCACCATCCTATGACTTTTCCACCTTCTGCACTGACCACTCCCAATGCTACTTCTTCGTTCACTCATCCCTTCCCAGCTAAACCACCCCCACCCCAGGTACTTTCCTTTGCAACTGCAGGAGATGTAACACGTATCCCTATACATCTTCCCTTGATTCCATCCATGGTTCCCAGCAGTCTTTAAAGGCTCATGTGCACTTCCTCTAACCTACTGCATCTGCTGTCCCCAATGTGGCACAATTGTTCGGAGAAACGGTTGCTGAGCCTAGGCTAGGTCACTCTGCTATACACCAGATGCAGTAGATGAGGTTAGAGAAGGTGCATGTGAACCTCTGTCTCACCTCTGTCTCACCTCTGCCTCAGACTGCTGGGGTCCGTGGATGGAGGCCAGGGAGTCATGCTTGTTAGTGGTCTCCGCGTACTCGTGGCCTCAAGTAGTTCGTGGCATTTTTTCCAGCCTGATGAAAATGTCCACGAGTAAAAAAAAGACGGCATGGAAAAAATTGATACTTTTTTACTCGTAGGTAGGTCATAGGTAGGTCGTGATGGTAGTCGTAGATAGTCGTGGGCAGTCGTAGGTAGTCTTGGGTAGGTAATTGGCCTGTGAACAAAATACAAACATTACATCCTTTTATCATGTGATCATTTTCCACTCGTAGCTAGTCGTAGTTGGTCTTAAGTGTGGAAGACTGAAGGGCCTGTCCCACTTTCACGGCCTAATTCACGACCTTTTTTACTCGTGGACATTTTTGACCATGCTAGAAAATCGCCCCGACCTACTTGATGCCACGAGTACATACGACTAGCATTACAGCCTGCTACGACCTACCTACGACCTCCTACGACCTCTTGACGACCATGCTGCAACTATGAGTCAAGGGCAAACTCGGCAGAGGTCGTGAATTAGGTCATGAAAGTGGGACGAGTCCTTAAGTTCGAGGGGGGTTGTAGGAGGTCGTAGACATAGTTGTAGGAGGTCGTAGACATAGTCGTGGGAGGTCGTAGACAAAGCCGTAGGAGGTCGTGGGATATCTTCTACTTCGGCGAGTCAACACGACCTTGACATTTTTTCAACTCATCTAGGGTCTTCTAAACTCATGGATTAGGTCGTCCAAGAGATTAGATTCAATAATAATACCTTTCTTGTGGAATTACAAAACTCATAGGATAAACAGAAATCAGCTCTACAAATCAAAAACTAAGGCCGGGCTTGCTCTTCCAAATTTCAGATTGCATTACTGGGCCTCCGCCATCACGTCCTTTGCTTTCTGGCTTGACACCTCAAACATCCCTCGGATTTGGCTAAAAATAGAACAAGAAGATTGTCACCCATACTCAATAGGTACCATCCTACTAGCTCCTACTTCAATTGATAAATCATATTATGGATTTAATCCTGTTATACACAATTAGATATGTATATGGAAGCAAATCAGAACCCATTTTGAACTTAAACCTATATCTCTCACTTTGCCCATAGCAAACAACCTCACATTCAAGCCATCTATTTCAGATAAGACTTTCTCTACATGGAGAGAATTAGGAATCCACTGTGTCAGAGATCTATATATCGATGGTACGTTTGCCACCTTTACACAGCTACGAAAGAAATTTGAACTCCCAAATAGTAACTTGTTCAGATACTTGCAAATCAGGGATTATATCCAAAAGCATCTGTCGGGATTTGAAGTTGAGGTAGTCTCAAATAGATGACTGCCTTAAAACATCACCATATAAAGACAAATTCATCACCTGTATGTATGGTGTCCTTCTATCAATAATCTCTCCATCCTCTAGCAAGTATAAGATCAATTGGGGAAAAGACATAATGTGCAAATACCAGATGAAATATGGGAGGAAAGCCTCAAACTTATACATAGGTGCTCAAACAATGCTAGACTCTGCCTCATACAGTTCAAAATTATACAGAGACTTCACTCCAAGGCACTTGTGATAAATGTCACTCCTCAGATGTTTTTTTTCATAACTTTGTATCGTGCCCTAAACTCACCTCTTTCTGGTCTGAATGTCTCAGACATTCTTAACATCCCATTAAACCCAGAGCCCGTATTAATCATCTTAGAAAGAATAAGATATGTTCTAAAGGATAGAGTCAACCAATTTAATAAAATCTGGCAACCATTGATGTCATTTCTTGCGCAGAAGAATATTGACACATAACATAAACCTATCTACACTCTAAACCATCCATTTTAATGAAATTATGAGTAAGGGATAGAAGCCAAGAGAGTAATGGTACATTTATCCGCAGGACCTGACCAAGTGTCACCTGGGTTATTGGGAGAAGCATGGGAAGGAATTTCTGGGGTTCTGGAAAAGACTTCTGTATCTTTCTTCACCACGGTTGTGGTACCGGAAGACTGAAAGCTGCCTAATGCTGTGCCTTCAATTTAGAAGGTTGTAGGAGCAAGCCAGAGAACAACAAGCCAGTGATCCTGACATCAGACGGGGATAAATTACTGGAGGGTATTCTAAAGACCTACCAACATTTGGATAGACAATGACTGATCACTATTTTGCATTGTAATATTTAATTAAGACTTTAAAGAGGTAACCACTAGGGATGATGAGAGCAAAATCATGGGTGTTGTCTACATAGAGCAAGGAGCTGAATATATTGTTACAGTGCCTCAATGTAGCGATGTTACAAAACTTACCTTCAGCAGCACTGCAGTTCTGCAGTTCAGTGACGGATCTTACGTACAGGACAAAACACGGTGTAAGTCGTCTCTTTTACATATATTTAATTTATTTTTATTAGAAGCAATTGTACATGGATAAATCGCTCGGCATCTACAATTATACAATTATTGTACAGCTTCATTTTTTTCAAATTTTATCATAACAAACACACAGTAGACAGAGAACAAAAAACAACAATTAAAGAAAAATAAACAAATAAATAAATAAATAAATAAATAGGTAGATAAAAAATAATTTAAAAAAATCAAATAAAAACAAAGAAAACAAAAAACAAACAAACAAACCCAAAAACATATCAACAAACAATAAAAACAAACAAACAAACAAACAAATAAAACAAAACAAACCAAAAAAACAACAAAAAACGAGTGGAGGGCAGCCAGAATATGTCAGAGTGCAAGATCAAAGTTCGCTCAGATTAAAGACATAGCACAGCAGCAAAATAACCAAATCAGACAGTTACCGAATGCTACCGAAGTAGCATTGATGCGGCCAATCATTGAGAGGGGAAGCAGCTTCCAGCACCTAATGCTAGCTTTTAATTTGTCTACCATGTCCAAAAAATTCAATTTAAGTAGAAGTTTGGGGTTTCTGGAAATCTTCAGTCCAAGATAGGTAAAGTGAGTGGTAACTAATTTAAATGGCAAAGATTTCAAGAAAGCAGGGCTCAGATTATTCGTCAAGGGCATGAATTCACTTTTATCCCAGTTAATTGTATATCCTGACAGTTTACTAAATGACTTAATGTAGTTCAGGAGGTTGGGAACTGACACTACCGGATCAGATAAACAAGTTAATAAATCATCCGCATATAAATTCACAAGACTTTCAACATGACCAAATTTTACACCATGGATACCCGGGTGACCCCTGATTCCTATTGCAAGAGGTTCTAACGCGATATCAAACAGCAGGGGAGAAAGGGGATCACCCTGTCTCACACCGCGCTGCAGGTCAAAAGGTTGGGATTTTTCTGTGTTAGTCAGAATAGAAGATACTGGATTTCAATAAATTATTTTAATCCACTCTATAAAGTTCATCCCAAACCCAAACTGTTTTAACGTCTCTAGCATATAGGGCCATTCGATCTGATCGAAAGCCTTCTGAGCATCGAGATATAAGATGGCAGCTTGCGTGTCCTTGTCGTTAACCGAATATAATGTATTTAACAGCAGACGAACATTACTAAATGAGAATCTACCCGGTATAAATCCAGTCTGATCAGGATGTACAATTTTTGAGATATGCTTACCCAATTTTGTGGCCAGGACTTTAGTTATCATCTTCTGGTCACAGTTCAGAAGAGCGATTGGTCTGTAACTTGCAGGGTCAGTCTCTGCTTTTCCCTTTTTTAGGAGCAAGCAAACATTAGCTTCATAGAGTGAGCTGGGGAGCCTCTTGTTTTTCACTGAATCATTCACCATTCTTAACATGAGAGGGACTATTTTTCCATGAAACGCCTTATAAAATTCACAGCCGAAGCCATCTGGGCCTGCTGCTTTTCCAGAGGGGAATGCTCGGATAGCTTCCAGAAGGTCATCTACAGAAATCTGAGTGTCAATGTCATCTCTAGATGCGCCATCAAGTTGTGGAATATTTAGGTTAGTGAAAAAATTACAAAAATCTGTTTCAGTGGGCTTTACGTTACTGGAATAAAGTTCTTTATAAAAGTCCCTGAAGCAAGCATTTATATGCTTCGGGTCAGTAACCAGTATACCTGATTTTGATTTAATCCTATGAATAGCACGATTAGCTTGCTCACCTCTAAGTTGACATGCTAATAATTTCTCTGGTTTATCACCGAGTTCAAAATATTTCTGTTTGAGCTTTAGTAATTGGCTGCTAACACGTTTATTGAGGATAGTATTATATTCATATTTTAATTTTAAGATCTTATTGTAGTCAGACTGTAAGAGAGAGGATCTATACGTCTCCTCAAGCACTGGAAGCATCTTATCAATATCCCTAAGGCGACGATTAAGTTCTCTTTTTGTATATGATTCAAATGAAATAATATGGCCTCTCATCACAACCTTAAAGGCCTCCCATAAAGTGGAATCAGAGACTTCCCCATTATCATTTGTGGTAAGAAACTCATCTATACATGCAGTCATATGGTCAATAAAAGAGTGATCATTAAGAAGAAGAGGGTTGAAGCGCCAGCTGTACTTTTGTTTGGACAGAATATCTTTAAATTGAAGTGACACCGGACTATGGCCAGAAATCAAAATATTATGATAGGTGGAATTTGTTATACTGGACAATAATTCAGACGAAATAAAAAAATAGTCAATCCTAGTGTAGGATTTGTGGACATGAGAATACAAAGAGAAATCTCTGTTAGTAGGATGCTGCAGTCGCCAAATGTCAACCATGTTCCTAGTCTTAGTTAAATCATTTAAAGTTTGCACTGAGGCTATGGTAGGAGCCGGTTTTATTGAGAGTCTGTCCAGGATTGGGTCTAAATAACAATTGAAGTCACCTCCAATAATGACATTGGGGCTAGAGGCTGGTATCATATCAAAAAATTTACAAAAAAAATCAGGATTATCAACATTTGGGGCATAGATATTAAGCATAGTTATTGGAAATGAATTTATGTGACCTGAAATCATTAAGTATCTGCCATAAGGGTCTGCTATCATAGAGTCAAGGCGAAATGTAATACTTTTACGAAAAAGAATAGCAACCCCTCTGGCCTTACGAGTAAAAGGCGCTTGGAAAACCTGAGAAATCCAGTTTGTTTTCAGTCTACCCTGTTCGTTTACACCAATGTGCGTTTCTTGAAGAAAAATTATGTCTGACCAATGATTTGAGATGTGAGAAAACGCGACCCCTTTTAATTACATGACCAAGACCCTTCACATTCCATGAGACTAAAGTTAAGTTGTTATTAATGCTGCTATGTGCAGTACTGTCAGGTACTGACATTATCCTTCAGACAAAGACGATCTGGCATTCTTTCAAAAAACACAAAAGACAGTAAAAAACACATAAACACCACACATTGCGGTGCAAAACACCACACTCAAACAACCCCCTGAACATATTCCCTACCCACCTACAAAGTGCCTCTCCAAACGAAGCACGGGTGTCCCTCTAAGCCTGGGACCGCTAAACGCACGCGAGGTGACTACCTCCTAAAACAAAACAAAAAAAAACAAAAAAAAGTAGCTAGCTGAATAAAGCTCGACTGGGAGAGCTGCCGCTAGCATTGCTAGCATTAACATTAGCTGAAGCTAGTCGGAGCGACTCGGTCTTTGGACTTCTTGTGAGGCATGACGTCCCGAAAAATCAGTTAGCCGGACTCCCACTGTGTCAGGAAAGTTTCCGAGGCAGGTGAAATAAGATGTGAGACTATAAAAATACAGAATATAAAGACTGGCACGGAGGAGCCTCTGGAAGCACGTCTACTCCATGCGCTGCTCACTAGCGCCCCCCCTGAACTAGAACTGCCTTTCTTGGTATCACAACATTACTTTTACTTACTGGAAAACAACCCTCACCTAGACACTTGTTAGAATATATCTTTCATCCCTCACCTTTTACGCCTTCAGCCTCTGCATCCAACACATCATTCTCCAACATTTCTGCCATCTCCAATGAAATCCCACTATCGGTAGCTTCTTCCAATCTCCACCCTTTTCATCTTCTGCACAGCCAACTCCCTCCGCAACTCCTTGGTTTACATCCCTTCCCATCCAAACCACCCCCTCTCAAGGTACTTTCATCAACAACCGCAGGAAATGCAAACCTGCCCCTATACATCCACCCTCGCCTCCATCCAGGAATCCCCAGCAGTCTTTCCAAATGACACAGAAGTTTACATGCACCTCCTTTAAACTCATTACTTCATCCGGTGTTCCCGATATGGTCACCTGTGCAGCAGAGAGACCAAGATATAGACTCAGCGAGCAGTTAGCTGAACACTTGCACTAGATCCGCCAAGACCTATTGGATGTCTTGTTTGTGAAGCATTTAAACTTGCCTTGCCATTCCCATACCCCATACTGCCCTTTCTGACATGGACCTCCTCCATTGCCAGAGAGAGGCCACAGGCCAACTAGAGAAACTGCCTCAGCATCTGAATAGAATACCTTTATTGTCATTGCACAATACTGTGCAACAAAATTCCATTGCATCTCCTTCGGTTTAAAAAGAACAAAATATAGCAGCCATTGACTCACATATACACAAAATCAGTAAAGAAAATAATAAATAGGTATTAAAAATATTTTAAAAGAATTTTGCGCATTATCTTGCACCCCGAATTATATTGTGCTTCCCCAGTGTTCTCTGTTAGAATTAAGTTATTTTATCGCACATGGGTAGAAACTATTTTTTAGTCTACAGAGACCTGTATCGCCTCCCAGAGGGTAGCAGAGTGAAAAGGTGGTTGGCAGGGTGGGATGTGTCCTGCTTGATGTTTGTGGCCCGGCGCAAGCATCGGGCCCTGTATATGTCATCCAGGGAGTGCAGTTGAGCGTTTGTGATGCTCTGTGCAGTTTTAATAACTCTCTGCAGCACCCTCCTCTCAGCCACAGTGCAGCTAGCAAACCACACCAAGATGCCATAGGAGAGGATACTTTCCACGGCGCATCGGTAGAAGGACAGCAGCAGCGGCTGTGAAACGTTTGCTCTCCGCAGAGACCTCAGGAAATTCAGTCGCTGATGTGACTTCTTCACGAGAGTGACGGTGTTCATTGTCCATTTGAGGTCCTGGGAGATGTTTATTCCCAGGAACTTAAAGTCAGTGACTATCTCCACCATGTCTCCTTTGATGTAGAGAGGAGCAGGTTCCTCTCTCCTCCCCCTAAAAATAACCAGTTCTTTTGTTTTTGTTGGGTTGAGTACCAGGTTATTTTTAGTGCACCAGACTGTCAGTTTTTGGACTTCATCTCTGTAGGCAGACTCGTCGTTGTTATTTATCAGCCCCACCACAGTCGTGTCATCTGCAAACTTGATGATCCGGTTTGTGCTGTGTATTGGCGTGCAGTCATGTGTATAAGATAGGACTCAGCACACAACCTTGTGGCGCTCCTGTGCTGAGCGTCAGGACTGGGGAGTGATTGGACCCCATCCTGACAGTCTGTGGACGGTCTGTTAAGAAGTCCTTGATCCATCTGCATGTGTTGGCATTAACACCCAGGTCAGACAGTTTGTCCACCATTCTGCTGGGGATGATGGTATTGAATGCAGAACTAAAATCTACAAACAACATCCTCACATATGAGCCAGGGCGCTCCAGCTGAGACAGTGCAGAATGTAGAGCTATGTTGATGGCGTCCTCTGTTGACCTATTAGCTCTATATGCAAACTGATGCTGATCCAGGGTGGGTGGGAGTGAGGATTTAATGTGGACCTGCCTCTCAAAGCACTTCATCACAGTTGAAGTGAGAGCAACAGGTCGGTAGTCGTTCAAGCTGGTGATAGATGGTTTTTTGGGAACAGGTACGATGGTAGCAGTCTTGAAGCATTTAGGGACAGTGCGTGTTGACAGAGAGAGGTTAAAGATGTCGCTAAAAACCTCAGCTAACTGGTCTGCACAGTCACGCAGTACTCTCCATGGGATGCCCTGGGCCAGCAGCCTTTCTGGGGTTGACACTGTGGAGTGCTCTCTGCTTACAACTCAATTGTATGAACATTGAATGTTCTAATTTTAGGTAACCTTTAACAACCCCTCACCCTCCCCTCCCCCTTTCCACCCACACCCCTCTTTTGTCCCACCGGTTCCTTGGTGCTGGACTTGTCCCTATTTCTCCTCTCCCCCCCCCCCCCCCCCCCCCCCGCTATTCCATAGCTTCTTAGTTTTTAGGGATACAGTATGGAAACAGGCCCTTCGGCCAACCGAGTCCACACCGGCCAGCGGTCCCTGCAAATGAACGTTATCCTGAAACCAAAGATCTTGGGGAAAATTCACATGGTTACGGGGAGAACGTACAAACTCCGTACAGACAGCAGCTGTAGTCGGTATCGAACCATGATCTCTGCCACTGCAACCGTTGTTAGACTGTAACTCTATCGCTGCGCCACCATGCTGTCCTTCAGGCTTCAATATTTGCAACAGTCTGGGAGATGAAGGCCTGGTGTTCGGCTGTTGGGTCATGACAAAGGGGTGGGTATGATGAGGTGGCCCAGATCTGGTGTGTGGCCTCAGCACTTAGAGGTCAGCCTTCTTCACGATAACCTCACGTTGATGAGCTTAATATAAATATTGGTGCACTCAGCAACAAACCTCTGGTGGAAGACTACACTTCCTCCCATCCTGCTTCTTGCAAAGATGCTATCCCGTTCTCTCAATACCTCCGTCTCCACCACATCTTCTCTGAAGATGAGGCTTTCCATTTTTAGGACATACGGGATGTCCTCTTTCTTTAATAAACATAGTTTTCCTCCTGCTGTCATAGATAGATCCCTCACCCGTGTCTTCTCCGTGTCCCATAATTTTACACTCGCCCTCCTTCCCACGGACGGCGGATGCTGGTTTACGCCGAAGATAGACACAAAATGCTGGAATTACTGAGATCCCTGACTCTCAGTCTGATGAAGGGTCTCGACCCGAAATGTCATCAATACATTCTCGCCAGAAATGATACCTGTCCCGCTGAGTTACGCCAGCATTTTGTGTCTATATATGGATAGAATTCCCCTGGTCTTTGCCTTTCACCCCACCAGCCGCCACATCCAACCCATCATTCTGCAACATTTCTGCATCTCCAATGTGATCCCACTGTCAGTCGCTTCTTCCCATCTCTACCCCTTCTGCACAGAGCACTCCCTCCGCAACTCTTTGGTTCCCTCATTGACACTCATCCAAACCACCCTCTCCCAAAGTACTTTCCTCTGCAACCACAGCAGCAGTAAACCTGACCTTGTACGTACATCCTCCCTGACCTCCATCCAGGTGCCCCAGCAGTCTTTCCAGGTGCAACAGAAGTTCATGTGCACCTACTCCAACCTTATTGCTGTGTTTAATATCCCCAATGTGACCTCCAGTACAGCGGGGAGACCAGACATTGACTCGGTGACTATTTTGCCGAACACATGCGCTCGGTCCGCCATGGCCTACTTGATCACCATGTTGCTAACCATTTAAACTCCCCTACCCAATGCCATGCTGACTTTTCTGCCCTGGGACTCCTCCATTGCAGCTAGAGAGAGGCCACATGCAACTTCAAGGAACAGTAACTCATATTCCACTTATGTAGCTTACAACTCCATCGTTAAATATTGAATTTTCCCGTTTTTGGTAACCTCTAACAAAGCCGCACACTCCTCCTACGCTTTCTCACTCACACCCACATCCTCTGTGCCTCACCTGGACACTCCCCTTATTCTCCCTCCCCCTCTTCTATTTTTCCTCTGGCTTCACAATCCGCAACCTTTTCTCTCACACCTGTTTTTTTTTTGTCATTTCTGGCCTCTTAAAGATAGCAGAATCAAGGGATAGGGGGAAAAGGCAGAGGGGTGCTGATTGTGGATGATCAGCTATGATCACATTGAATGGCGGTGCTGGCTCGAAGGACCGAGTGGCCTACTCCTGCACCTATTGTCTATTGTCTAACACTGCTATGGTAATCAACAGACGAGTCAAACAGAATCCAAAGCAGCTTTTCTGGGAATCAGTAACACACTGTGAGTTCGGTGCTAGGTTTCAAGGCATCTTGATTCGCAACTTACAGTTGTCACATCTTCAGACAAGAGGAGCTGACTAAGTCACGGAGTATTTCTGTGGGTAGAGGAAAGGTAGTAGGCAAGTTGAAGTTGTGGTGTTTGCAGTTTGGGCTATTCCCTAGGTTGGCGTGGCCATTAACAGTATATGAGGTGCTAATTTCTAAGGTAGAAAGGGTTGAGAGATTGGCTAGTTCATATATTAGAAAATGGTTAGGAGTTCCATGGTGTCTTAGTAAAGTGGCTTTATATGGTAATTCTCCATTTACCATTGGATAGTCTAACAGCAGTGTGCTAAGGTGAGGTTAGAGTCACAATTATCAGGGAGCAAGAATACCGTAGTTACTACTGTACTGGCCTCCACCAGCCTCTGAGGCAGAGAATTCCACAGATTCAATCTCTGTGTGAAAAAGTGCTTCCTCATCTCCGTTCTAAATTGCTTACCGCTTATTCTTAAACTGTCGCCCCTGGTTCTGGATTCCTCCAACATCGGGAATATGTTTCCTGCCTCTAAGGTGTCCAAACCCTTAACAATCTTATATGTTTCAATAAGATTGCCTCTCATCCTTCTAAATTCCAGAGTATACAAGCCCAGCCGCTCCATTCTCTTAGGATATGACAGTCACACCATCCCTGGAATTAACTTTGTGAACCTACGCTGCGCACCCTCAATAGCAAGAATGTCCTTCCTCAAATTTGGAGACCAAAACTGCACACAATACTCCATTAAGAGGGAGGAAGTGGAACTCAAAGTAGACAGTACACAAAGCACAAGCAGCTCTGAGGCATACATACATTGTTAGTAGGGTGCAGCAAGGGAAAGGAGGCTTAAGATAGTACGGGGAAACTAGTGTGGCGTAAGGCAGGCTCAACAGAGAGGAGGGAATTGGTTGTTGAGCAGATATTCATCAGGAGGAAGCAATGAGACGTATAAGGGCAGTAGCTCAGCTTAAGCAGGAAAATGGATGAATTGGGAAAGTGTAGAAAAGAGGAGGTTTAGCTGGAGGGACCTGTGGTGCATAGTGACGGGTCATGTATGTTTCCTTATAAGGGCTATTTATGATGTGCTGCCATCACCACAGAACCTCAAATAATGGGTAGGTGGGGACATGGCGTGTTCCCTGTGTTCAGAGGTGGCAACATTGAGGCATATTTTGTCAGGATGTAAGACCAGTCTTTCTCATGGTTGGATTACTTGGTGGCATAACTAGGTCTTGAAGTGCATATCTGCAGCAATGGAGAGGAGGAGAGCACAAGTGAATTCAGGACTGGAAGTGTAGCTCTTCATTTTGTCCATGGGGGGTGGAAAGGTAGAGGAGGAAAGATTTCAGACAGGTATGAGTTAGGTCAGCTACAGGGAGCCAATGATTGAGAGACGCAGGTAGATTTGGCAGGAAAGCTTGTCATTCCGCAGGAAGTAATTACTACCTGTTTGAGACCTGATATAGTGTGTGGTCAGTTAGTCAGCGGATAGTGCATTTTGTAGAACTGACGGTGCCTTGTAGAACTTAGTGGATGAGGCTTATGAAAGGAAAAAGCTCAGATATGTAGATTTGGCAACAGAAGTTGAGCAGCGTGATTGGAGAGCAAGAGTACATCTGGTAGAGGTGGGTTGTAGAGTTTCATTGTGCGATTGACCACATCGCTATTAGGAGAGCTAGGAATTTGCGGACAGAGTTTGTGTCAGGCTGCAAAGCAGATGTCAGAGGCAGTAGAGCAAGGCAGTAAGGTGGATTTGGTAATGAAGAAATAGTGTCAGTTGCGGGCAGAAAGGAAATATATAACATACGGTATGTGTATTTCTTTGTAAGTGTTTCTGTGTAGGTTTATCCCAGTATAATGCAAGGTTGATATATGAGGCGTTACCACTGTTTAATGAAGGTTAAGTGAGTCATAGGAAGCGAGTGTTTAGCATTTGTTTGAGTGAATTAATCATCTGCAGTTTCCTTTATTCGGTAGATATTCGGTAGCATAGGTGGTGAGAGCAAATATTGAAGGGGAGGGGGTGGTTCTGGGACACCAGAACTAATTGTTGAGCCTTCCCAAGATGTTGTGCAAAGATCTTAGAGCAGAGCAAGGGATCTTTGATGTTGTGTGGTGTCACTGAATTACCAGTGAAGGGAGGTGCCCACTTGATAACCCCAATGATATACTTGATATCTACACAATCAGCTGTTATGGATTAGCATCTCATTGCAGCAGTGGTATACATTGTAAACAGTCTCGCTGCACTACTAAAAGCTAGATTTCAAGGTTTCAAGGTCAGTTTATTGTCACAAATAAAAAACAATAATAAAAAGATATCCCAAGAGTCTGCGAGAGCAGGGGCCGAAAAAGACACAGGTGGAGGGGCAGTGGAAAACAAGATAGATAAGATGGGAGAGAGTATTCATCAACATGTGCGGACAGGTTTGGTGTTATTGAGAAAAAGAAGGTGCAGGTTCTACATGTGGTTATCACAGGATGAGATCTAGAGATAAAAATCCTCTGCATGAGCACAACACTTCCTATCACCCTGACTCTTGCAAAGACACAAACTTATTTCTCTTCCCCCTCCCCCTCCTCCTCTATTCCTTTCTATGGCTTCACAATTCACAACCTTTTTCTTTTTTTAACCATTTCTGGCCTTATAACATCTCTGTTGTATTCTACAGATGAGTCAAACAGAAACCAAAGCAGCCTTTCCAGGAATCAGTAACACAAAATTGTATTTTTATTTATAGGAAACGAAAACCTGCCTTTGAACGGCCACACGTCTCAATCACATGAAAAGTTTTATCAAAAGCAAAACAGAGGCCATGTGTTGGAAAACATCTTCTTTATCAAGGATGAAAAAGAAGATATCTTCTAACACATGGCCTCTGTGTTGCTTTTGATAACACTTTTCATGTGATTGAGACGTGTGGTCGTTCAAGGCAGGTAGGTAGAGAGACAGGTGGTAGAGAAACAGGTCATACAAGACCTGCAGTTGGAGGAGAAAGTACTTTAGGTGTGAGTAATTTGTGTGGGTGAGTGAATCAAGGAGTTGCAGGGTGAATGGTCTGTGCAGAAGGTGGAAAGGGCTGGAGATGGGGAGGACTGACCGATGATGGTATTACATTGGAGGTGACAGAAATGTGTTGGATGAGGAGGCTATGGGGTGAAAGGCAAAGACCAGGGAAACTCTATCCATATTCTGTCTTGTGGGAAGGAGAGGGAGATAGAATGATGGGATACAGAGGGGACATGGCTGAGGGATCCATTGAACACAGCAAAGTGAAACCATATTTTCCAAAGAAAGAGGACATCTTGTGTGTCCTATGAATGGAAATTGCTATCTGGGGAGCAGACGCGGCAGAGACGGAGGTGATGAGTAGGGGACAGCACCATTGCAAGAGGCAGTGTAGGAGGAAACGTAGTCCTTCTGAGTGAAGGATTGTTGCTGTTTGCCCTGCACTCAGCAACATTTTTATTAAACTCGCCGTCAAATGTGTTGCCATTGTCGTCTGGCAGGCTGACACCTACCATGCGCTAGTTCTCGGATATCTCCTCATGCCTTCGCCTTGACCATGACCACACAGACGGACCCCAAGCCATCATCTCCCAGGCTATGTCTGATCTCGTCACCTCTTGTCTTAGCACATTCGTCTCTTTTGTTGTGAAGATGTGACAACTGTAAGCTGTGAATAAAGAAGCTTTGACACCTGCCACTAAACTCTGAACATCCGTGAATAAAAGAAGTTCTCAGCCATAGCCTCTGTGCTGTGAGTTTCTGAATGAATTGCACATTTTATGCTTTCAATTAAACTGTCTATGTGATTGAGATGTGTGCTCTTTGGAAAGCAGCTTCTCATTTCCTATAAATAAAACTAAAACTGTGTTGCTGATTCACAGAAAGGCCGCTTTGGTGTCAGCTTGACTGGTCTGTCGATTACACAGCAGTGCAAAATTATGTGGGATATTAAGGTTAATAAAAGCAGTTAAGAAGTTGTTCAGCTTAATGTATCATCTG
Source organism: Amblyraja radiata (assembly GCF_010909765.2). Classification (NCBI taxonomy): domain Eukaryota; kingdom Metazoa; phylum Chordata; class Chondrichthyes; order Rajiformes; family Rajidae; genus Amblyraja; species Amblyraja radiata. The sequence continues at coordinate 62,781,242 of NC_045963.1, read as the reverse complement.
AAGGATCAGCCCTTTCTCATAACTGCGCCACACATAGCTCGGCATTCCCTCAGTAGTGTCACACCTACAAAGCTTTGCTCCTTTATTACTGCCCTTCTCATAGCATGGCATTTCTCCACTACTGTACCTGGCACAGTGTAGTGCTCCCTCAGTACGGGCCCGATATAGTTTGGTCACATATGGTTTTTTAACTTCATTATTTTTTTCCCCAACTGTTTGAATTCTTTCCTGACTTTAAAGCTTATAAGCTATGATGCTATAATCATGAAAGTTTAGTCCAAAATAACAGATTTATGAGAAGGCTTTGGGGAGGTCAACATTTGTGCGTGATATAACAATTGCCAAACGATTGTTTGTGCCAAAATGTAATGCAGTAAGAATCCTTGTTCTGTTTATACTTGAATAATTTATAACTCTGGAGCCGAACATACATTTGGGTTGTTACTTTTGACTTCCCTTCGTCCATGTACATTTTAGCAAATTGCTTGATACAAACACGCCAGATATTGTGATGTCTGCCATTTAGTTGCTATGCTGAGCTTGCTTAATACTCATTGTGCCACCACTTTGTTGTACCATAATGTACTGTAATTAATTGCTGTAATAAATATTGTGAAATCACCATGGTTTCAGTGCATCTGAAAATACATGGATCTCAAGATCTGCGTTATAAACTGTTAAAGTGAGCTTCTCTTAAATATTTAGAGATGATATACAGAATATTTTGTTTTAATGGTCTAAGCCATTATTGAAGGATGGCTTGTATACTTCTCAAGGTTCTTTGGAACATAGGTTTAACTAACAACTCACCAGAACATGGGTTGAGAAAAGCTATCTTTGGCAGAACATGCATCACTAGGACTTGTTTTCCATGATTGCTAAATAGAATAGGAATGATCCCTGGAATTATCAGATCCATTTGAGGAACCACTTCCAGTTCCTGCGAAGGAATTATTAATAAATTTGTGACTGTTGAACAACCTCTTGTATATTTATTTTCCTCTTCTTTAGGATCATTTTAAGCACACTGGAATCGAGGAAGTAAACTGGAATACAAAAAAATCATGCATTTGGCCAAATTCTCACGCTCTTACGCTGATCACAAATTTCTCACACTCTGTCGTGAGAAATTCCGTGATCAACGAAAATTTGAAAACTCATATCAAGTGCGTAGGCCGCGGGTGTTGGTGAGCCGGGGCGGAGGGTGGGATGGAAATAGAAGCAACGGCGGGGGCAGATGCGGACGGGGAGCCAGGGCTGGCGAGTGTTTGCCGGGCTGACGAGTATTTGCCAGGCTGGTGAGTCGCTCGCTGCAGCTCCGGCCATGGAGCAGCCTCAGTGCAAGAGTCCCGGGCTGTCGAAGGCATCGGAAGCATTGCGACGCTGCCGTGAGAGTCTCTGTGCCGAATTCGCCCAGTGACCGGCATGGATCAGGCTGCGGCTTGGTGCATCCTTGAGGACAACCAGTGGCTGCTTGAAGTAAGTACCAAGCACTGGGTAGATGCGGTGGAAGATAGTGGCCTTCAAATGGAGGTGGTTGGAGAAAGCATCCTGCTTGCCTGCTGGATTTTCACTTACTGTAACTGCAGGAAAAATTTTCCCAATGTTGGGGGAGTTCAGAACCAAGGGTCACAGTTTAAGAATAGAGGGGAGGCCAGTTAGAACTAAGATGAGGACAAACTTTCTTCACGCAGAGATTTGTGAATCTGTGGAATTCTCTGCCACAGAAGGCAGTGGAGGCCAATTCACTGGATGTTTTCAAGAGTTACATTTAGCTCTTGGGGCTAGCGAAATCAAGGGATATGGGGAAAAAACAGGAAAGAGGTACTGATTTTAGATGAACAGCCATGATCATATTGAATGGCAGTGCTGGCTCGAAGGGCCGAATGGCCTATTCCTGCACCTATTTTCTATGTTTTTATGCTTGAGTATATGGCAATAAAACTCGACCACTTGATTTTGAAGCATTCATGTATGGTGGAGGTATAATGTAGTCATAGAGTGATACAGTGTGAAAACAGGCCCTTCGGCCCACACCTACCAACATGTCCCAGCTACACTACCTGCTTTTGGTCCATACCTCCAAACCTGTCCTATCCATGTATCAGTCGAACTGTTTCTTAAATGTTGCGATAGTCCCTGCCTCAACTACCTCCTCTGGCAGCTTGTTCCATACACCCACCACCCTTTGTGTGGAAAAAGTTATCCCTTAAAAAGTTACCTCTTAAGAATACTTCAAACAAAATTCATACTTCTACAATGCACTAAAACATGATTTTAATACATCAAATTTCAAAACGTGCTTACTGTGGGAGAGACACCCCCTCCCACACCCTCCCCCCACTCGGTTGCTCCACTCCCTCATCGGTACCCCCAAGGCCAGTGATCAGTGATCGCTCGGCCCCCCCCACTTTCAAAAATGCTCCGCGGCCCCTGGTTCAGACGGAGAACACTGCCAGATGCGAATGGGGAACTGAGGCCAGCTGTCCGTGATGTCTGGATCCCAATGCTCAGCGCTTCTTTTTTCGGAGTTGGCTAATGTTATTTATTTGTAGTAGTAGGCCCCCTTCGGTCATGACCGGATGCAAGCCTGGGTGATGTCATATGGAGGACAGGCTGTTGCCCATGCAGCACGTCCCCCCTCTCCATGTCGCTGATTGATCCAAAGGAACAGCAGGGCCGTTACAGTTTGACACCAGTGCCATCGCAGGAGCTGCCAGAGCGAGGTTGTAGACAACAACAAACTGCCTTAGGGGTTCTGACTACGGATTTTCTTGAGGTTTACTCCTGGAGCCTTTTCCAGGACTGGATATGGTCACAAGGCAGTGGAGGTTTTAAATCAGAGTTTTCCCTCTCCTAGATGGACTGTCTAACCAGGATGACGAGCCCCATCTGCCCGAGACTCGTGGGGGCGGGAGCGTTTACCTTCCCGTGCAGGTCTATAGCACCTGCCCACTGTAATTGGCCTGATTAGTAATTAGTTGACTAAACCTTAATTTATTAATCCGGAATATCCAAGGGGATGGGATAAGTGTAATATTAAAATGACATGCAAGGTGTCAGGCTGTCTGTCACAACATACAGCCCGATAACCCATTATTTCCTTCAGTTAAATATTGGGAAGGTAGCACTATTGTCATTTGCTACTCAACTATTACGTTTGTTTGTCTCACTATTTCTAACCCCCCCCCCCCCCCGCCCACCATAATTCCTTTGACAGGTTGAATAGAAATGTCCCCAATCTCGTCGTTTTATTAATTGAACACATAGATGGACATCCTCAAGGAGTGTAATCAGATGGAAACGGATTCAGATGCGATGTTTAAGAGCTTGTTCAAAGAAGGGGCATATTTTAAAGGAGTGACAGAGATACTTGCAGGGGAATGTGTGAGGAGGTTATTATTTGTCTTTAGTTTTAGCTTGACCAGGACATAGAAACATAGAAAATAGGTGCAGGAGTAGGCCATTCGGCCCTTCAAGCCTGCACCGCCATTCAATATGATCATGGCTGATCATCCAACTCAGTATCCCATACCTACCTTCTCTCCATACCCCCTGATTCCTTTAGCCACAAGGGCCACATCAAACTCCCTCTTAAATATAGCCAATGAACTGGCCTCAACTACCTTCTGTGGCAGAGAATTCCACAGATTCACCACTCTCTGTGTAAAAAATTATTTTCTCATCTCGGTCCTAAAAGACTTCCCTCTTATCCTTAAACTGTGACTCCCTGTTCTGGACTTCCCCAACATCAGGAATAATCTTCCTGCATCTAGCCTGTCCAACCCCTTAAGAATTTTGTAAGTTTCTATAAGATCCCCCCTCAATCTTCTAAATTCTAGCGTGTACAAGCCGAGTCTATCCAGTCTTTCTTCATATGAAAGTCCTGACATCCCAGGAATCAGTCTGGTGAACCTTCTCTGTACTCCCTCTATGGCAAGAATGCCTTTCCTCAGATTAGGAGACCAAAACTGTACGCAATACTCCAGATAATCTCACCAAGACCCTGTACAACTGCAGTAGAACCTCCCTGCTCTTATACTCAAATCCTTTTGCTATGAATGCTAACATACCATTCGCTTTCTTCACTGCCTGCTGCACCTGCATGCCTACTTTCAATGACTGATGTACCATGACACACAGGTCTCGTATCATCTCCTCTTTTCCTAATCGGCCACCATTCAGATAATAGTATACTTTCCTGTTTTTGCCACCAAAGTGGATAACCTCACATTTATCCACATTATACTGCATCTGCCATGTATCTGCCCACTCACCCAACCTATCCAAATCACCCAGCAGCCTCATGGCATCCTCCTCGCTGCTCACACTGCTACTCAGCGTTGTGTCATCTGCAAACTTGGATGACACAATATTTAATTCCCTCGTCTAAATCGTTGATATATATTGTAAATAACTGGGGTCCCAGCATTGAGCCTTGCGGCACCCCACTAGTCACTACCTGCCATTCTGAAATTCCTACTCTTTGTTTCCTGTCTGCCAACCAGATCTATATCCATGTCAATACCCTACCCCCAATACCATATGCTCTAATTTTGAACAATAATCTCTTGTGTGGGACATTGTCAAAGGCTTTTTGAAAGTCCAGATGTACACCACATCCACTGGCTCTCCCTTATCCATTATACTTGTTACATCCTCAAAAAATTCCAAAATATTAGTTAACCATGGTTTTCCCTTCATAAATCCAAGCTGACTTTTATAGCTTCTGTCTACTTTCCAAATGCGCTGCTATAACATATTTAATAAATGATTCAAGCATCTTCCCCTACGGATGTAAGGCTAATTGGTCCATAATTCCCCTTTTTCTTAAAAAGTGGGGTTACATTGGCTACCAGGTACACAAAAATGCTGGAGAAACTCAGCGGGTGCAGCAGCATCTATGGAGCGAAGGAAATAGGCGACGTTTCGGGCCGAAACCCTTCTTCAGACTACATTGGCTACCCTTCAGTCCACGGGAACTGACCCTGAGTCTATCGAACATTGGAAAATGCTCATCAATGCATCCACGATTTCTAGGGCCACACCTGAGTACTCTGGGATAAAGATGATCTTTGCTCTGGGATGCAGACTAAGCCCTGGGGATTTATTTGCATAGTCTCAACACTTTACCTTACATCGTTTCCTGACTAATGTTCCAGAGCCCGAGTCTCTAACAATACCTGTTTATATATAACAAACATTTTATTCTTCGTGAGAAGCTGTTAAATGTATTTTGTTAATATACATTAGATTTATAACTAATCGGCACGGAGGTTGAAATGTACAGATTCCCCACCCTGGGAAGCCAGTTGTAGCGTTTCCTGTTTTTACAGTTTCGACTGGTTGCTGTGGGAGAGACTCGAAAGCTGTCGAGCAAGTTCTTGTTTAGCTGGAAAGAAAGGCAGCTGGGAAGCGTTGAGCACATGACAGGAAGCCAATCGACCCAGGCCACAGCAGCCAAAGATACTAGAGGAGCTCCTCTTGTATCTTTGATTGCAGCGGGCGTGGCGAAGAGCAAGGAGCTTTGTGGAAAGACACGCATTCACACGGCAGACAGTGGGGTCTGCGAGTCCCTTCCTCTCCAAGCCTGCCGGATCTGAACTGCAACTACAAACCACCCGCAGCGCCCGAGGTACAGTATTACTTAAACATAGTGTTCCTGTTCCGCCCATTCTCATTTCTAGCCTTCCTGTTGCAATCCCACCCCGGTTAGAGTGAGCACACCCCAGCAAAGATCCTATCTTGCACACCAGGTTGTAAAGGCAATGTCTCAGGCTGTAGGTGGGAGAGGCTGTGCGGCGCTTACTCGGGGCCTCGGTTCATTTTACTGAAGGATGCTGCCCAGTAAAACCAGCTCATAAAATCGTCATTTTAAAGGACACACAGTGTGTTCGCCCTTTGTCTCGTCCCTCGAGGACGATACGGGGAATGAACAGAGCCCGCCGGTAGTGGGGTTGACACCAGTAACAGCTGGAGGCTGTCAGAGGGCAGGCGCTGTCTGGGGGAGTCAGACATGAGGTGTAATGTCTTCAAATTTCTCAGCAGATGGGGGAGCGAGACTCTGGAGGGGGGTGTATGTAACAATGTTACAACATTTTGACATTTTAAAAATCAAGACTGCAATTTATCCCATCAGATAAAGCATAAAAATAAGTTTAATTTGACAGCTAATTCACTTTCATATCTTCAGTATTAAAAAAGTTATGGCCATTTAGCATCTTGTTCCCTGTTGATTTCCCATTGACTTAACACAAAAGCTGTGATCGAGGACAGTGAAATGGCCATAACTTTATTAAAAATTAAGAGAACTGAAAGACATTTTCAGTTATTATAGATTGAAGCATTCTGAAACAAATATGAAACAATCTTACTTGGATGACCTGAAATTTAAGCATATGATTAGTTAGTTACCCAATTGTAGCTAATTCCAAACTTCAATTACTAGATCTAAACATCTATCCATTTCTTAAGAAAAGATTAACATTTTTAAATAGCCTAAGTGTCCAAATAACATTCACAAAGAATTCACAATAAAACATGATTTTAAAATCTCATTTACATTAATCTATAGGCCAAATGGAAGGAATTTAGTGTTCAATTGCTGTAAATTAATGGCCATTTAAATCGGCTTTCGAGTGGGATCCTGTGGAACTTTGTGGAACGTGCTGGTTTGGAACATTCCCATTGCGGTAGATTTGTACCCCCCATATGCCCAGAAAAATACTGCGGGATTTAATGGGGCTACTCGCAACATAAAACGTTGTATAAAGGGATCTTAAGAAGCCCTTTTTAATGTAAAAATAAACAACCTACCTTCCGTTGTCCCCTGTAAGAGATCCGTCCCGTTGTCGGTGGTCGCGGGTTTAGAGGATAATTTTTAACCTACTATAACAATTAAATTAACCAATTAAGTTTAAAAATAGCCGCAGCGAATGAACCTCGCAGCAATTGTTCGTCAGCAACTAAGTAGGCTGAACAACCTTGATTTGAATAGCCTAGGGAAAATCGCGTTTTAAACCCGCCCCTCTCAACGGCGCCAAAATCACGCACACGGGCTGGGACAGATCTGCAGCCCCGCTGAAGGTAGGTTTTGCAACATACCTAGGGTATGGTGGGGTATGGTGGAAGGGGTGGAGAAAGAATGAGGGGTATAGTAAGGGGGGTGATGGAGAGAGAAGAGGAGTGATAGTGAGGAAGTTGAGGAATGGATGAAGGGTGAGCCAATGGTGATGAAGGTGGGTGGTGAGGGAGCTGGGTGATGGTTAACGTGGGGCTGGTGATGACCACTCTCCCCTCACCCCTCACCCCTCACCACTCTCCCCTCACCCCTCTCCCCTCACCCCTCACCCCTCTCCCCTCACCCCTCACCCCTCTCCCATCTCCACTCACCCCTCACCCCTCACCCCTCACCCCTCACCACTCTCCCCTCACCCCTCACCCCTCTCCCATCTCCCCTCACCCCTCTCCACTCACCCCTCACCCCTCACCCCTCTCCACTCTCCCCTCACCCCTCACCCCTCTCCCATCTCCCCTCACCCCTCACCCCTCTCCACTCACCCCTCACCCCTCACCCCTCTCCACTCACCCCTCACCCCTCTCCCCTCACCCCTCACCCCTCTCCCCTCTCCCCTCACCCCTCTCCCCTCTCCCCTCACCGCTCCTCACCCCTCTCCCCTCATCCCTCCTCACTCCTCCCCCCTCTCCCCTCACCCCTCTCCCCTTCTCTCCCTCCTCCACTCTCTCCCCCTCATCCTCCCCCCCCCTCTCCCCATCCTTCTCTCCCCTTCCACCGCCCCCACCAATCTCTCCCCCTCTCCATTCCCCCTATCCCTCTCTCCCCTTCCCCATCCCCTCTCTCCATCCCTCCCCCACCTCTCCCACCCCCTACCCCTGAAGCAGACAATTCCAGAGACTCACCAACTATTGGGGGTAAAAATTATTCTCGCCTTTGCTTTAGATGACCGTCCCTGCCCCCCTCCTCCACTAATCCTAGACACCTCGCTCAGACAAAACATTAACGTTAAAATTATCTCTCACTGCTCTAAAATAAAGAGGAAGTGTAGGACACGTCTGCTTAATCTCTTCTCGTATGACAAGTTGAAGCTATCCATCTCCCCCTCTTCTCCTATCTCCCTCTCCCCTCTCTGCGCTCCACCCATCTCCCCTCCTCCACCCTCCTTGTCCCCTCCTCCAACCCCCCTCTACCCCTCTTCCCCCCTCTCTCCCCTTCCCACCCCCCTCTCCTCCTCCCTCCCGCCCTCTCTCTCTGTAAAAACAAAGGGTCACAGTTTAAGGATAAAGGGGAAATCTTTTAGGACCGAGATGAGGAAAACATTTTTCACACAGAGAGTGGTGAATCTCTGGAATTCTCTGCCACAGAAGGTAGTTGAGGCCAGTTCATTGGCTATATTTAAGAGGGAGTTAGATGTGGCGCTTGTGGCTAAAGGGATCAAGGGGTATGGAGAGAAGGCAGGTACAGGATACTGAGTTGGATGATCAGCCATGATCATATTGAATGGCGGTGCAGGCTCGAAGGGCCGAATGGCCTACTCCTGCACCTATTTTCTATGTTTCTAAACAGTACATCCTTCCTTTGGTTGGAGACTGGTCCTGTGCACAATAATCCAATGACCTCTCATCAGGGTCCAATGTAATTAGAACACACTTTCTTCTGAAGATGGGCCCGAGCAGAAACGCTGCCTGTCCAATCCCATCACAGATGCTGCCTCACTCTCTGAATTAAACCAGTGTTTTTGTGTATTGCTCAAGATTCAAGCTTCTTATACTGAAATCTTGTTGCAATAAAAGCCGACGTATTGTTGGTCTTCCTGATGCTTTGCCGTACATAAATGTTAAAGTTCAAGTGGGTACAAGAACACCCAAGTTCTTCTCAACACTGATACCTTTCTGTTTAAATGGGGGGAACACAGGAGAATGGGGTTGAGAGGGAAAGGTAGATCAGCCATGGTTGGATGGCAGAGTAGACTCGATGGGCCAAAAGGCCTAATTCTGCTCCTATAACTTATGAGTTTCATCTACTTTTATCACTACATATCAAGGAGGAAGTAAATACATTTCTGAAATATCAGAGAATTGAGCACGATGAGAAACTGGCGCAGAAGAGGAGTTGGGGCCTGGTGCAGAGGAGCCATGACCATATGAATGGCAGGACAGGCTGAATGGCCTACTTTGCCCCTATTTTCTCAAGGCCTTTTCTGTGGGTGATGTTATATCCATGTCCTTGTGTGTTTAGTTAACCTGTAAACATCTCCCTGAAGTCTCCCTGCATTCTCATCATGGCCCACAGCGCTGGCGCCCAGCTTTGCTTCATTACTAAACCAGGATATATGGCAAATAATGCTCTCATGTGTCACTGATACAGATTGTGAACACCTGGGGCCCCAGCACTGATCTCTGCAACACCCACTAGTCACAGCTTTCCAACCCTTTTATTCCAGCATTGTTGACTATTAGTTAATCAATTGTCATTCCACTTGTACCTTACTTGTAATACCATGTGTGCTCAAATGTTCCTTAATAATCTATGGTGAAGCACCTTGCTGATGGCTTCTGTAAGTCTGAATACATCACTTATCCATCCTGAAGATCGACACAAAATGCTGGAGTAACTCAGCGGGTCAGGCAGCATCTCTGGAGAAAAGGAATAGGTGACGTTTTGTGTCGCGGCCCTTCTTCAGATCTGTTTGTCCTTCACTATTCTGCTTATCAAAATAGACTCAACAAACTCTCCCTGGCTTGTCAAAAACCTGACATTTCATAAATCCAGGTGTGCTCTGTCAAATCCTACTATTAAGTTCTAAGTGTTTTGTAACGGCTAGGGCGTAAGGGTGGGGGTGGTATTGGCAAGCACTGGCTGTTGGGACTCCGTGGCATGTGTAGTTCCTGTATTTTTCCAGTTTAGAGTGGAGTCAATGGGGATTTGAGGTCTGTTGCCAGGTTACCAATCATTTAAACATTACTGCCAGCATTTTCTTTATCAATTGTTCAGCATTTGAGCAAATTTGATCATTTGAATTTACAAATTGTAAGATGGGGTAGAATATAAATTAGCTTAAAGTAATTACCACAATAAGGAAATATTTACCTGACTGAAACCTTGATGGGCTGTCTAGTCTCATGAGGAAAGATTGGACAAGTTGGGCTTGTGTCCACAGGAGTTCAGAATAGTGTTGGGTGATGTAAATTGTAAGATGCTGAGGAGTGTGGGCAGGGTGAGTATGGAGAGGACATTTCCTTTTGTGGGACAATGTGAGACTAGGGATCACTATTTAATTGATTTTATTGATGTACAGAGGGATTGTGGAGTCCAATCCAAATCCATAGCTCCTTGATAGTAGCGACACAAGTGGTCAGAATGGTAAAGAAGTGAATGGCATGCCTGCCTTAATTGGTCAGAGTATTTAAGTATAAGAATCAGGAAGTCCTGTTTGGCAGTTTTATAAAGCATTGGTATGGCCACATTTTGAGTATCGTGTGCAGTCCTGGTTGAACTAATACAGGAAAGATGTTGAGGCGTTGGATAGAGTACAAAAGAGGTTTATTGGGCTGCTGTCCAGAGTAGAGGGTATTAGCTATAATAAAAGGTGAGACAAACTTGGATTGTTTTTTCTGGAATGCCGGAGGTTGAGGGGAGATCTGATGGAAGTTTATAAAAGGCACGGATAAATTAGACAGTCAGAACTTTTCTCCCAGGGACGAAATGCCAAATACTAGAGGGCACAGCTATAAGGTCAGAGGGGGAAAAGAAATGTGCAGGACAAACATTTTGCATGGAGCGCTGCAATGACGTGTAGTGGAAGCAGATATGATAGTGGCGTTTAAAGGCTTTTAGGTGGGCGCATGAATTTTAAGGATACAGAGGGTTTATGGAGCATGTGCAGGATGAAGAGATGAGTCTGTCAGCACAGACATTGTGGGCTGAAGGGCGTGTTCTTTGCTGTATTGTTTGATGTTTGAAAATAGGCAGTCACCAGTTAAAGATCCCACACACCTGTGAAAGATGTCCCTCCAGCAGTAGAACCCCAAGTGCCTGATTAAGTTGATGTGAATCATAAACCTTCAACCTGTTGCTGAATGTGAAACTGATTGAACCACTTCTCACTCGTATCTCTGACTAAGCCCAGTGTTCTTGTCTCTGTTACCAGGTGAATACGTCAGATGCCATGGCAGCTGAAGAGGCTCAGCCCCTGGTGAAAGTCAACAGTACGATGATGCTGGGCGCAGCGGAGGAAGCCAGGAAGGACCTGGAGTTGATCATGAAGCCCTACGCCAACTGGGAAGAGTTCCTGACACCCGGGCCCATCTCCATAGCCATACTGGGCGAGCTGATCTTCATATCAGCAGCAGACGCCTTCCAGGTGAAACTCAATCCAACAGGGAGCCCCGTACGGTTCCTGCGGCATCCGGGATCCTTTCATGCCTGCCTGATGCAGGTGAGCGACCAGGGCTGGAAGGCCTTCAACAAGGCCCACAAGAACATGGACCAGATACGCCTCTATACCCAGATGGCCCCCAAGCACCTGGCCAGCGCCGTGCAGGTTCTGAGCCGTGAGCCCAAGGTAGTCAAAGCCATGCTGCCCAGTCGGCTGAACAGCCTGAAAAAGGTGGCGGAGCAGTGCCAAGCGCTGGCCGAGTCTGTGGAGGGGGAGTTCGCCTTGCTCATTGACTTGGTACAAGAGCTGCTGGAGGTGTGCGCCAGCTCCCGGACTGAGTACAGCGACCAGATGGAAGAAGTCAAGCGAACACTGACGGAGTCACAGCTTAAGAAGACGACAATGGAGAAGGAGAAGAAGAGGGTGGAGGCTCAGGTCACCGAGACCTACGCCAGGATGGAGGAGGTGCGTGTCTCCTACCAGAAGGCGGTTAAGATGATCCCCAGTGGAAAGAACCTGGTGGGAGTTTATGTGACACAGTCTTTGCTGGAACTCACTAACAGCTTGGCCACGGAGTTGGTGGCAATTGGCATGACGGAACCCATCAGCTTGGCCCTCGAGATCACCGATGCAGCCACGCAGCACTTCAAGAAGAAGGTTCAGAACAAGAAGTCGGCAGGCTCTGTGGACCCAAAGGCCGATAGGGCCAAGCCTGTGAGCTCGGCCAATGTCTGTGTGAAAGCCCTGGAGATGGTGGTCGCCAGTACACTGCTCCAGGACCTGGTGTCGGACAGTGGGACCGTCAACCCCAGCCAGCTGGGCACCAGCTCGTCCAACTACAAGTCCATGTTCCTGAGTAGCCAGAAGCAGGTTGAGCAGGAGGAGGATAGTGATGCCAAGAATGCCACCTTGGAGCTGTGCCAGAGTGGAATCGCCGTGTGTGAGCAGCTGGAGGAGATCGGCGAGAAACCCAGTGATGCCCAGTTGCAAAACCTTGCCTCTGCCATTAATGAGCAGACCAGCAAGTTTCAGGAGTACATGTCAGACATTAGAAAGTCCAGCAACACCCCAGCCATTGCTCTGCAGCCACCAAATCTGACCAGTGTCTCCAAGGAGGAGAAGGTGCAGGAAGGGCTGTCAAAAATGGTCTTGGATCAAGCCTGCTTCAGAGTGGAGCATGCAAAGTGCCAATTGGACACCAGTAGAGAGAACTACCAGAAAGTAACCGAGACCAAGGAGAAGATGACCAAGGACCTCGAAGATGTCTTGCTGACTATGATGAGATGTCAGGTGAAGGAGATAGACTACAACACTACCCTTAAGCTGCTGGTGACAGGTCTGGGTGCTCTGAGCCAGGTCAAGGAGCAGTGGGCTAAAATGAGCAACTTCTTCCAGATGATGTCCAACCTAATCAAAGTCTCTCTCAATGGCACCATCACCCAGTTTACCAGCGACAGTGAAGGCTGCGAACTCATCCCTGGCTATTCCCAGGACTCGTTTATCAAGGATATGATCTACACCGAGGCTTTTCATGCTTGTAGTGTTGCAAACCTCTGCCACCTGATCTCTGGGACCTACGTGGAGGTTTCCCAGAAGCACCTGAGGGACCAAGTCACCAGTCTGGAAACTTACATCAACCTGAGTCCCTCGGACCCCCTGTTTAATGTAAAGCGCAGCAAGCTCCAAGAAAGTTACACAGTCGCCATGGAGGCCATCAAGGAGCTGGTCCTTAAAAACAAGGCGGAGTTCGAGGGCCAAATTCAACAGAGAATCGAACGCATTAACTCAACTCTACAAGATGCCGTGCCACTGGCATTGAACCAATAGACCGTGATTGTCACGATCCTCCCAGCCAATTGTCCAGCAGTCTCCTCATAGTCTGAAGACAGGGTGTGGAAGGCACATGTTGAATTTTGCCGTTTACAAGGCCACTTAGCTTTTGCTTGACCCAAGTAGTTCCCTCCACCCCATAGGGTCATCAGTGGAAAACAAGGATATTACAAGCTCATGAAAGGCGCCATAGAGGCAAGGCTGTACTTTGGTTTTGACCTCGTAATGATGTAGTAACAGCAATATCTGCCTAAACTAATATGGAGGCCACGTCATTGGGTATTTATAAGGTGCTGATTGTAAGAGGGGCAGGGATCATGGGGATAAGGCAGGGGAATGGGGTTGCGAGGGAAAGATAGATCAGCCACTATTGAATGGCGGAGTACACTTGAAGGCCGAATGGCCTATTTCTGCTCCTATCCTGCTCTATGGTGCCTTTCATGAGTTTGTGATATCTCCGTGCGCCACTGATGACCCCACACCCTGAGAATGAAAGTTCGTTCTTGGAAACCAGATGACAATCCCAGCCAAGGCTGGGGAGAGTCTACTCCTTGATACAGCACTGTGGCTTCCTGCGTCTGTATGGGCCGGAGAGAAAGTGTCAGTGGGTTAAATTGATCATGCACTTTTTCTTCTTTAAAAAAAAAGGTTTTATATGCTTACTAAAACTGCAAAAGGCACAGCCAAATCCCTGAGTAGTCTGTGGTTTATGAACTTCCCAACACAGTTGAATTGTTGGTCCCTATGAGCTTGCCTTTGATGCCCACTGCTGTATCAGTGAGGTAGTTGTGTCCCAGACCAGGCCTTGGTTCTAAAATCCCAAGGACTGGATGTCAGGAGATGGCGTGGGGAGGGGTGGTTGTGGACTTATCAATGAAGCCCCCAGCTGGTTGGGGACCGGTGGAGATAGTGGTTTTGATGATCCCTCCTCCATGAGCTTATATAAACCCTTGACAATCTTCAAGAGGGCTGACTTATTATCAGTTCAGATCAAAGAGATAGGAAATGTACTGGCTGGGTCCTGTTGAGCCTCACTACACTGGTGTAATAATTTAGTGGACGGCAAAGAAGCCCACCTGCTGTATTTGAATACTGAACAAGGTCATTGCCACTGGGGGTAGATTCAAAAGTAAGTGCTTTAGGGCAATAGCAAGGGCGGGCCGGTGAAGGGAGAACCCCACGAGCAAGTTAGTACCCTGGGCAATTCAAGAGTTTGGTTCACGGAGGTTTGAACAAACCACTGTGAATGAAAGTGTATAGATTCTGCAACAGATGCTTGCCTCCAAATGAAAATGGACCACTGAATGTATGTCTCTCTGCCTTCAAAGAAATGCTACAATAAATAATCAAAAAGCATCTGAGAGAAAGCAATTGTAAAATTATTTTTATGTTTTTCTACTAATGCTGGGATACAGGGGACTGGGTCTGTCTACCCACCTACTCTACACTAACAATCAACCCCCATCATAACATTATCCTGTCCAAACACAACGTAATCTCCCCACACACTTGTCGAGTGGTGGTGCCATCGATTGTGGCTGCCGAGCCTGCAGCTGTCCGTCCTTGCATTCTTTTTGTTATTTTTAGTCTGTTTTAAAGTTTGTTTCTGGAAATCTTTTAGTCTTTTTTTGTGGTGGTGGGGGGGGGGGGGGAACTGCTTTCTTGGTCACATCCTGGTCGAGGATGCGACTATTCTCCTAGCCGCATCTTCGCCCCTTCTCCTCGCGGCCTACCACCTGGATTGGTGCGGCCTTTGCTGCCAGAGACCGGCCAGAGCCTCAGCTTCAGCAGCGGTTGCGCAGCACAGGATTCCATTGCGGAGCAAGCGATGCCTTACCGTGATCACCGTGTTGAAGTTCCGGAGTGCAGAGACTGCCGGCTTTGACACCGTGGAGCTGTGGTCTGCGGAGCTTCCAGCTGCTGGTGGCGATGACTTTCAAGCCGCTGGTGGTGCTGACTTTCCAGAAGGCAGGAACGGGAAACTGAGTGGGGATGATCAGCCATGATCACATTGAATGGCGGTGCTGGCTTGAAGGGCCATATGGCCTACTCCAGCACTTATTGTGTATTGTCTATTGTGTCATCTGCAAATTTGCTAATGTTACTTTGATTCCCTTCATCCAAATCATTGATGTATATTGTAAATAGCTGCAATCCCAGCACCGAGCCTTGCGGTACCCCACTAGCCACTGCCTGCCATTCTGAAAGTGACTCGTTAATCCCTACTCTTTGTTTCCTGTCCGCCATCCAATTTTTTATCCATGTCAGCACTCTATCCCCAATACGATGTGCCCTAATTTTGTCCACTAATCCCCTATGTGGGACCTTATCAAATGCTTTCTGAAAGTGCAGGTACACTACATCCACTGGCTCTCCCTTGTCCATTTTCCTAGTTACATCCTCAAAAAATTTCAGAAGATTAGCCAAACATGATTTCCCCTTCGTAAATCCTCGCTGACTCGGACCGATCCTGTTACTGCTATCCAGATGTGCTGCTATTTCATCTTTTATAATTGACTCCAGGCTCTTCCCCACCACCGATGTAGGGCTAACTGGTCTATAATTCCCGGTTTTCTCTCTCCCGCCTTTATTAAAAAGTGGGATAACATTAGCTACCCTCCAATCCACAGGAACTGATCCTGAATCTATAGAACATTGGAAAATTATCACCAATGCATCTACGATTTCTAGAGCCACTTCCTTAAGTATCCTGGGATGCAGACAATCAGGTCCTGGGGATTTATCAGCTTTCAGTCCAATGAGTCCACCCAACACCATTTCCTGCCGTCAGATAGCATCTGTCGAGATAACAGTTAACGTTTCTGATTGAAGATCTCCCTCATAACAGGGAAAGAGAAAGTACATTAGCGGCAAGTTGATGAAAGATAATAATATTTACAATAGGGTGATGCTAGTGTTGCCATTGGGGTGGGATGTATGAGTCTAGAGTCAGAAGAGCACTCAGTACAGCAGCAGGCCCTTTGGCCCGCCATGTCTGCAGTGTCCATCTAGCACCCTGACACACTCGTTCTACACTATTTCTAGCACAAAGCACCCTAAGATCAAACACAGGTGATCTGCAAAGCGGTCTCTCAATCTGTGTTTGGTTTTTCTACTGTAGAGCAGATCAAACTGATCAATGAACGCAGTGCAGTAGAATGAAAAATGAACGAGTAAATTTCTATGTCAACTGGAAGGTAAATGTGGTCTTCGATGATTGAAGGGAAGAGGTGAAAGGACATTGTTACACTGTCTGCAGTTGTAAGAGAAAGTACAGTTGGAAGGGGAGAGAGAGGTTGGGACAGAAGAGTGGACCATGGAGTCACAGTGATGGGGCAGGACAGTGGTGATCAAAACTGTAATAGAATAAGCTGGTCAAAGGGCAAGAGTGGTAGACAATAGACAATAGATGCAGGAGTAGGCCATTTGGCCCTTCGAGCACTGCCATTCAATGTGATCATGGCTAATCATCTCCAATCAGTACCCCGTTCCTGCCTTCTCCCCATATGCCCTGACTCCGCTATCTTTAAGAGCCCTATCTAGCTCTCTCTTGAAAGTATCCAGAGAACTGGCCTCCACCGCCCGCTGAGGCAGAGAATTCCACATGCTCACAACTTTCAGTCTGAAGAAGGTTCTCGACCTGAAATGTCACCCATTCCTTCTCCCCAGAGACACTGCCTGTCCTACTGAGAGAATATCCTTCCTCAAATTAGGAGACCAATACTGCACACAATACTCCAGGTGTGGTCTCACTAGGGCTCTGTACAACTGCAGAATGTCCTCTTTGCTCCTATACTCGACTCCTCTTGTTATAAAGGCCAACATGCCATTTGCTCTCTTCACTGGCTGTTGTACCTGCATGCTTACTTTCATAGACTGATGTGCAAGGACCCCCCAATCCCATTGTACTTCCCCTTTTCCCAACTTGACGCCATTTAGATAGTAATCTGCCTTCCTGTTTTTGCTACCAAAGTGGATAACCTCACATTTATCCACATTAAACTTCATTTGCCATGCATCTGCTCACTTCCCCAACCTGTTCAAGTCACCCTGCATTCTCATAGCATCCTCCTCACAGTTCACACTGCCACCCAGCTTTGTGTCATCTGCAAATTTGCTAATGTTACTTTGGATCCCTGTATCCAAATCATTGGTGCATATTGTAAATAGCTGCGGTCCCAGCACCGAGCCTTGCGGTACCACACTAGTTACTGCACGTTAATCCCTACTCTTTGTTTCCTGTCTGCCAACCAATTTTCTATCCATGTCAGCACTCTACCCCCAATACCATTTGACCAAATTTTGCCCACTAATCACTAATGTGGGACCTTATCAAATGCTAGTGGGGAAGACTGCGAAGGGCAAGATTGTTCTGAGGCAAGTGGCCTGAGGCAAGACTTTCCTCAGGCAAGCCATTGGTGGGGTGAAGTGGTTGCCGGTAAATTAGGTCAACAAGACAGATGGGCAAGACAAATGTGGATTAAGACTCAATGGGGGAGATGGCCAAGTGGGCGTCAACCCCAGCCAGCTGGGCACCAGCTCGTCCAACTACAAGTCCATGTTCCTGAGTAGCCAGAAGCAGGTTGAGCAGGAGGAGGATAGTGATGCCAAGAATGCCACCTTGGAGCTGTGCCAGAGTGGCATCGCCGTGTGTGAGCAGCTGGAGGAGATCGGCAAGAAACCCAGTGATGCCCAGTTGCAAAACCTTGCCTCTGCCATTAATGAGCAGACCAGCAAGTTTCAGGAGTACATGTCAGACATTAGAAAGTCCAGCAACACCCCAGCCATTGCTCTGCAGCCACCAAATCTGACCAGTGTCTCCAAGGAGGAGAAGGTGCAGGAAGGGCTGTCAAAAATGGTTTTGGATCAAGCCTGCTTCAGAGTGGAGCATGCAAAGTGCCAACTGGACACCAGTAGAGAGAACTACCAGAAAATAACCGAGACCAAGGAGAAGATGACCAAGGACCTCGAAGATGTCTTGCTGACTATGATGAGATGTCAGGTGAAGGAGATAGACTTCAACACTACCTTAAGCTGCTGATGACAGGTCTGGGTGCTCTAAGCCAGGTCAAGGAGCAGTGGGCTAAAATGAGCAACTTCTTCCAGATGATGTCCAACCTAATCAAAGTCTCTCTCAATGACACCATCACCCAGTTTACCAGCGACAGTGAAGGCTGAGAACTCATCCCTGGCTATTCCCAGGACTTGTTTATCAAGGATATGATCTACACCGAGGCTTTTCAGGCTTGTAGTGTTGCAAACCTCTGCCACCTGATCTCTGGGACCTACGTGGAGGTTTCCCAGAAGCACCTGAGGGACCAAGTCACCAGTCTGGAAACTTACATCAACCTGAGTCCCTCGGACGCCCTGTTTAATGTAAAGCGCAGCAAGCTCCAAGAAAGTTACACAGTCGCCATGGAGGCCATCAAGGAGCTGGTCCTTAAAAACAAGGCGGAGTTCGAGGGCCAAATTCAACAGAGGATCGAACGCATTAACTCAACTCTACAAGATGCCGTGCCACTGGCATTGAACCAATAGATCGTGATTGTCCAGCAGTCTCCTCATAGTCTGAAGACAGGGTGTGGAAGGCACATGTTGAATTTTGCTGTTTACAAGGCCACTTAGCTTTTGCTTGACCCAAGTAGTTCCCTCCACCCCATAGGGTCATCAGTGGAAAACAAGGATATTACAAGCTCATGAAAGGCGCCATAGAGGCAAGGCTGTACTTTGGTTTTGGCCTCGTAATGATGTAGTAACAGCAATATCTGCCTAAACTAATATGGAGGCCACGTCATTGGGTATTTATAAGGTGCTGATTATAAGAGGGACAGGGATCATGGGGATAAGGCAGGGGAATGGGGTTGCGAGGGAAAGATAGATCAGCCACGATTGAATGGCGGAGTACACTTGAAGGCCGAATGGCCTATTTCTGCTCCTATCCTGCTCTATGGTGCCTTTCATGAGTTTGTGATATCTCCGTGCGCCACTGATGACCCCACACCCTGAGAATGAAAGTTCGCTCTTGGAAACCAGATGACAATCCCAGCCAAGGCTGGGGAGAGTCTACTCCTTGATACAGCACTGTGGCTTCCTGCGTCTGTATGGGCCGGAGAGAAAATGTCAGTGGGTTAAATTGATCATGCACTTTTTCTTCTTTAAAAAAAAAGGTTTTATATGCTTACTAAAACTGCAAAAGGCACAGCCAAATCCCTGGGTAGTCTGTGGTTTATGAACTTCCCAACACAGTTGAATTGTTGGTCCCTAGGAGCTTGCCTTTGATGCCTCCTGCTGTATCAGTGAGGTAGTTGTGTCCCAGACCAGGCCTTGGTTCCAAAATCCCAAGGACTGGATGTCAGGAGATGGCGTGGGGAGGGGTGGTTGTGGACTTATCAATGAAGCCCCCAGCTGGTTAGGGACCGGTGGAGATAGTGGTTTTGATGATCCCTCCTCCATGAGCTTATATAAACCCGTGACAATCTTCAAGAGGGCTGCCTTATTATCAGTTCAGACCAAAGAGATAGGAAATGTACTGGCTGGGTCCTGTTGAGCCTCACTACACTGGTGTGATAATTTAGTGGACGGCAAAGAAGCCCACCTGCTGTATTTGAATACTGAACAAGGTCATTGCCACTGGGGGTAGATTCAAAAGTAAGTGCTTTAGGGCAATAGCAAGGGCGGGCCGGTGAAGGGAGAACCCCACGAGCAACTTAGTACCCTGGGCAATTCAAGAGTTTGGTTCAGGGAGGTTTGAACAAACCGCTGTGAATGAAAGTGTATAGATTCTGCAACAGATGCTTGCCTCCAAATGAAAATGGACCACTGAATGTATGTCTCTCTGCCTTCAAAGAAATGCTACAATAAATAATCAAAAAGCATCTGAGAGAAAGCAATTATAAAATTATTTTTATGTTTTTCTACTAATGCTGGGATACAGGGGACTGGGTCTGTCTACCCACCTACTCTACACTAACAATCAACCCCCATCATAACATTATCCTGTCCGAACACAACGTAATCTCCCCACACACTTGTCGAGTGGTGGTGCCATCGAGTGTGGCTGCCGAGCCTGCAGCTGTCCGTCCTTGCATTCTTTTTGTTATTTTTAGTCTGTTTTAAAGTTTGTTTCTGGAAATCTTTTAGTCTTTTTTTGTGGGGGGGGGAACTGCTTTCTTGGTCACATCCTGGTCGAGGATGCGACTATTCTCCTAGCCGCATCTTCGCCCCTTCTCCTCGCGGCCTACCACCTGGATTGGTGCGGCCTTTGCTGCCAGAGACCGGCCAGAGCCTCAGCTTCAGCAGCGGTTGCGCAGCACAGGATTCCATTGCGGAGCAAGCGATGCCTTACCGTGATCACCGTGTTGAAGTTCCGGAGTGCAGAGACTGCCGGCTTTGACACCGTGGAGCTGTGGTCTGCGGAGCTTCCAGCTGCTGGTGGCGATGACTTTCAAGCCGCTGGTGGTGCTGACTTTCCAGAAGGCAGGAACGGGAAACTGAGTGGGGATGATCAGCCATGATCACATTGAATGGCGGTGCTGGCTCGAAGGGCCATATGGCCTACTCCAGCACTTATTGTGTATTGTCTATTGTGTCATCTGCAAATTTGCTAATGTTACTTTGATTCCCTTCATCCAAATCATTGATGTATATTGTAAATAGCTGCAATCCCAGCACCGAGCCTTGCGGTATCCCACTAGCCACTGCCTGCCATTCTGAAAGTGACTCGTTAATCCCTACTCTTTGTTTCCTGTCCGCCAACCAATTTTTTATCCATGTCAGCACTCTATCCCCAATACGATGTGCCCTAATTTTGTCCACTAATCCCCTATGTGGGACCTTATCAAATGCTTTCTGAAAGTGCAGGTACACTACATCCACTGGCTCTCCCTTGTCCATTTTCCTAGTTACATCCTCAAAAAATTCCAGAAGATTAGCCAAACATGATTTCCCCTTCGTAAATCCTCGCTGACTCGGACCGATCCTGTTACTGCTATCCAGATGTGCTGCTATTTCATCTTTTATAATTGACTCCAGGCTCTTCCCCACCACCGATGTAGGGCTAACTGGTCTATAATTCCCGGTTTTCTCTCTCCCGCCTTTATTAAAAAGTGGGATAACATTAGCTACCCTCCAATCCACAGGAACTGATCCTGAATCTATAGAACATTGGAAAATTATCACCAATGCATCTACGATTTCTAGAGCCACTTCCTTAAGTATCCTGGGATGCAGACAATCAGGCCCTGGGGATTTATCAGCTTTCAGTCCAATGAGTCCACCCAACACCATTTCCTGCCGTCAGATAGCATCTGTCGAGATAACAGTTAACGTTTCTGATTGAAGATCTCCCTCATAACAGGGAAAGAGAAAGTACATTAGCGGCAAGTTGATGAAAGATGACGAGGGATGCGTAGGACAAAAATAATATTTACAATAGGGTGATGCTAGTGTTGCCATTGGGGTGGGATGTATGAGTCTAGAGTCAGAAGAGCACTCAGTACAGCAGCAGGCCCTTTGGCCCGCCATGTCTGCACTGTCCATCTAGCACCCTGACACACTCGTTCTACACTATTTCTAGCACAAAGCACCCTAAGATCAAACACAGGTGATCTGCAAAGCGGTCTCTCAATCTGTGTTTGGTTTTTCTACTGTAGAGCAGATCAAACTGATCAATGAACGCAGTGCAGTAGAATGAAAAATGAACGAGTAAATTTCTATGTCAACTGGAAGGTAAATGTGGTCTTCGATGATTGAAGGGAAGAGGTGAAAGGACATTGTTACACTGTCTGCAGTTGTAAGAGAAAGTACAGTTGGAAGGGGAGAGAGAGGTTGGGACAGAAGAGTGGACCATGGAGTCACAGTGATGGGGCAGGACAGTGGTGATCAAAACTGTAATAGAATAAGCTGGTCAAAGGGCAAGAGTGGTAGACAATAGACAATAGATGCAGGAGTAGGCCATTTGGCCCTTCGAGCACTGCCATTCAATGTGATCATGGCTAATCATCTCCAATCAGTACCCCGTTCCTGCCTTCTCCCCATATGCCCTGACTCCGCTATCTTTAAGAGCCCTATCTAGCTCTCTCTTGAAAGTATCCAGAGAACTGGCCTCCACCGCCCGCTGAGGCAGAGAATTCCACATGCTCACAACTTTCAGTCTGAAGAAGGTTCTCAACCTGAAATGTCACCCATTCCTTCTCCCCAGAGACACTGCCTGTCCTACTGAGAGAATATCCTTCCTCAAATTAGGAGACCAATACTGCACACAATACTCCAGGTGTGGTCTCACTAGGGCTCTGTACAACTGCAGAATGTCCTCTTTGCTCCTATACTCGACTCCTCTTGTTATAAAGGCCAACATGCCATTTGCTCTCTTCACTGCCTGTTGTACCTGCATGCTTACTTTCATAGACTGATGTGCAAGGACCCCCCAATCCCATTGTACTTCCCCTTTTCCCAACTTGACGCCATTTAGATAGTAATCTGCCTTCCTGTTTTTGCTACCAAAGTGGATAACCTCACATTTATCCACATTAAACTTCATTTGCCATGCATCTGCTCACTTCCCCAACCTGTTCAAGTCACCCTGCATTCTCATAGCATCCTCCTCACAGTTCACACTGCCACCCAGCTTTGTGTCATCTGCAAATTTGCTAATGTTACTTTGGATCCCTGTATCCAAATCATTGGTGCATATTGTAAATAGCTGCGGTCCCAGCACCGAGCCTTGCGGTACCACACTAGTTACTGCCTGCCATTTTGAAAAGGACACGTTAATCCCTACTCTTTGTTTCCTGTCTGCCAACCAATTTTCTATCCATGTCAGCACTCTACCCCCAATACCATGTGACCAAATTTTGCCCACTAATCACTAATGTGGGACCTTATCAAATGCTAGTGGGGAAGACTGCGAAGGGCAAGATTGTTCTGAGGCAAGTGGCCTGAGGCAAGACTTTCCTCAGGCAAGCCATTGGTGGGGTGAAGTGGTTGCCGGTAAATTAGGTCAACAAGACAGATGGGCAAGACAAATGTGGATTAAGACTCATCGGGGGAGATGGCCAAGTGGGCGTCATTCATGAGGTAAGTGTCGTGGAGCAATTCACCCATGGGGTAAGATTGTTGACAAGACAGTTGTGAGGTCAGACAGTTATGCAATAATATTCACATTGGAAAAGCTAGTCATTAATGGAACAAGATCACCATGTGGGCAAGATGACCGTGGGGCACGACTGCTGTTGGACAAGGCAGTTGTGGGGCAAACCAGTCATGGAACAAGATGGCCATAATTAAAACTTGAGTAAGAAGGTCATGGGGAAAGTTTGTCATGGGGCATAAAGTTCATGTAATTAGACCATCAGGGAGCAAGATTGTCATGGAGTTAAAATGGTCATGGGGCAAGTCAGTCGTGGAGTGAGAGGGTTATCAGGTAATACAGTCTGTGGAATTATCTGCCATAGAAAAGGCAGTGGATGCCAATTCATTGGATGTTTTCAAGAGCGAGTAAGGTGTAGCTCTTAGGGCTAATGGATCGAGGGATGTGGGGGAAAAACAGGAACGGAATACTGATTTTGTTTTATGATCAGCATGATCATGTTCAATTGCGGTGCTGTCTCGAAGGGCCGAATGGCCTACCCCACCTATTTTCTATGCTTCTATGAGACTAATAGAACAGCTTTTCCGAAGATCCGGTACAACTGCCATGTGTGCTGTGAGTTTCAACATTGTGCTGTGCTGTGAGGTTTAACATTGTTGGCATGTATTATTTTTCTTTTGAAGGCTTTCGATTTCCCGTAAGTAAACCCAATTACCGGAAAAACAGCTCTATTTTCAATTTGCTCCACCCTATCAGTGAAAAAAACGTCACTGATGCTGTGTATCGTTGCCAATTGTTATCTTGATAAGCGTCTGCAACTGAATATATAAATAGCGGGACTTGCTGAACGCACAAAAATTAGCAAATTTGATCATTTGAATTTACAAATTGTAAGATGGGGTAGAATATAAATTAGCTTAAAGTAATTACCACAACAAGGAAATATTTACCTGACTGAAACCTTGATGGGCTGTCTAGTCTCATGAGGAAAGATTGGACAAGTTGGGCTTGTGTCCACAGGAGTTCAGAATAGTGTTGGGTGATGTAAATTGTAAGATGCTGAGGAGTGTGGGCAGGGTGAGTGTGGAGAGGACATTTCCTTTTGTGGGACAATGTGAGACTAGGGATCACTATTGAATTGATTTTATTGATGTACAGAGGGATCGTGGAGTCCAAATCCATAGCTCCTTGATAGTAGCGACACAAGTGGTCAGAATGGTAAAGAAGAGAATGGCATGCTTGCCTTAATTGGTCAGAGTATTTAAGTATAAGAATCAGGAAGTCCTGTTTGGCAGTTTTATAAAGCATTGGTATGGCCACATTTTGAGTATCGTGTGCAGTTCTGGTTGAACTAATACAGGAAAGATGTTGAGGCGTTGGATAGAGTACAAAAGAGGTTTATTGGGCTGCTGTCCAGAGTAGAGGGTATTAGCTATAATAAAAGGTGAGACAAACTTGGATTGTTTTTTCTGGAATGCCGGAGGTTGAGGGGAGATCTGATGGAAGTTTATAAACGGCACGGATAAATTAGACAGTCAGAACTTTTCTCCCAGGGACGAAATGCCAAATACTAGAGGGCACAGCTATAAGGTCAGAGGGGGAAAAGAAATGTGCAGGGCAAACATTTTGCATGGAGCGCTGCAATGACGTGTAGTGGAAGCAGATATGATAGTGGCGTTTAAAGGCTTTTAGGTGGGCGCATGAATTTTAAGGATACAGAGGGTTTATGGAGCATGTGCAGGATGAAGAGATGAGTCTGTCAGCACAGACATTGTGGGCTGAAGGGCGTGTTCTTTGCTGTATTGTTCGATGTTTGAAAATAGGCAGTCACCAGTTAAAGATCCCACACACCTGTGAAAGATGTCCCTCCAGCAGTAGAACCCCAAGTGCCTGATTAAGTTGATGTGAATCATAAACCTTCAACCTGTTGCTGAATGTGAAACTGATTGAACCACTTCTCACTCGTATCTCTGACTAAGCCCAGTGTTCTTGTCTCTGTTACCAGGTGAATACGTCAGATGCCATGGCAGCTGAAGAGGCTCAGGCCCTGGTGAAAGTCAACAGTATGATGATGCTGGGCGCAGCGGAGGAAGCCAGGAAGGACCTGGAGTTGATCATGAAGCCCTACGCCAACTGGGAAGAGTTCCTGACACCCGGGCCCATCTCCATAGCCATACTGGGCGAGCTGATCTTCATATCAGCAGCAGACGCCTTCCAGGTGAAACTCAATCCAACAAGGAGCCCCGTACGGTTCCTGCGGCATCCGGGATCCTTTCATGCCTGCCTGATGCAGGTGAGCGACCAGGGCTGGAAGGCCTTCAACAAGGCCCACAAGAACATGGACCAGATACGCCTCTATACCCAGATGGCCCCCAAGCACCTGGCCAGCGCCGTGCAGGTTCTGAGCCGTGAGCCCAAGGTAGTCAAAGCCATGCTGCCCAGTCGGCTGAACAACCTGAAAAAGGTGGCGGAGCAGTGCCAAGCGCTGGCCGAGTCTGTGGAGGGGGAGTTCGCCTTGCTCATTGACTTGGTACAAGAGCTGCTGGAGGTGTGCGCCAGCTCCCGGACTGAGTACAGCGACCAGATGGAAGAAGTCAAGCGAACACTGACGGAGTCACAGCTTAAGAAGACGACAATGGAGAAGGAGAAGAAGAGGGTGGAGGCTCAGGTCACCGAGACCTACGCCAGGATGGAGGAGGTGCGTGTCTCCTACCAGAAGGCGGTTAAGATGATCCCCAGTGGAAAGAACCTGGTGGGAGTTTATGTGACACAGTCTTTGCTGGACCTCACTAACAGCTTGGCCACGGAGTTGGTGGCAATTGGCATGACGGAACCCATCAGCTTGGCCCTCGAGATCACCGATGCAGCCACGCAGCACTTCAAGAAGAACAAGAAGTCGGCAGGCTCTGTGGACCCAAAGGCCGATAGGGCCAAGCCTGTGAGCTCGGCCAATGTCTGTGTGAAAGCCCTGGAGATGGTGGTGGCCAGTACACTGCTCCAGGACCTGGTGTCGGACAGTGGGACCGTCAACCCCAGCCAGCTGGGCACCAGCTCGTCCAACTACAAGTCCATGTTCCTGAGTAGCCAGAAGCAGGTTGCGCAGGAGGAGGATAGTGATGCCAAGAATGCCACCTTGGAGCTGTGCCAGAGTGGCATCGCCGTGTGTGAGCAGCTGGAGGAGATCAGCGAGAAACCCAGTGATGCCCAGTTGCAAAACCTTGCCTCTGCCATTAATGAGCAGACCAGCAAGTTTCAGGAGTACATGTCAGACATTAGAAAGTCCAGCAACACCCCAGTCATTGCTCTGCAGCCACCAAATCTGACCAGTGTCTCCAAGGAGGAGAAGGTGCAGGAAGGGCTGTCAAAAATGGTCTTGGATCAAGCCTGCTTCAGAGTGGAGCATGCAAAGTGCCAACTGGACACCAGTAGAGAGAACTACCAGAAAATATCCGAGACCAAGGAGAAGATGACCAAGGACCTCGAAGATGTCTTGCTGACTATGATGAGATGTCAGGTGAAGGAGATAGACTACAACACTACCCTTAAGCTGCTGGTGACAGGTCTGGGTGCTCTGAGCCAGGTCAAGGAGCAGTGGGCTAAAATGAGCAACTTCTTCCAGATGATGTCCAACCTAATCAAAGTCTCTCTCAATGACACCATCACCCAGTTTACCAGCGACAGTGAAGGCTGCGAACTCATCCCTGGCTATTCCCAGGACTCGTTTATCAAGGATATGATCTACACCGAGGCTTTTCAGGCTTGTAGTGTTGCAAACCTCTGCCACCTGATCTCTGGGACCTACGTGGAGGTTTCCCAGAAGCACCTGAGGGACCAAGTCACCAGTCTGGAAACTTACATCAACCTGAGTCCCTCGGACCCCCTGTTTAATGTAAAGCGCAGCAAGCTCCAAGAAAGTTACACAGTCGCCATGGAGGCCATCAAGGAGCTGGTCCTTAAAAACAAGGCGGAGTTCGAGGGCCAAATTCAACAGAGAATCGAACGCATTAACTCAACTCTACAAGATGCCGTGCCACTGGCATTGAACCAATAGACCGTGATTGTCACGATCCTCCCAGCCAATTGTCCAGCAGTCTCCTCATAGTCTGAAGACAGGGTGTGGAAGGCACATGTTGAATTTTGCTGTTTACAAGGCCACTTAGCTGGTCATGGAGCAAGTCAGTCGTGGAGTGAGAGGGTTATCAGGTAATACAGTCTGTGGAATTATCTGCCACAGAAGGCAGTGGAGGCCAATTCTCTGGATGTTTTCAAGAGAGAGTAAGATGTAGATCTTAGGGCTAATAGAATCGAGGGATATGGGGAAAAAGCAGGAACGATTTTGGATAATGATCAGCCATGATCATATTGAATGGCGGTGCTGTCTCGAAGGGACGAATGGCCTACTTCTGCACCTGTTTTCAATGTTTCTATGAGACTAATGGAACAGCTTTTCCGAATACCCGGTAATAAATGCCATGTGTGGCCTCTTTGTGCTGTGAGTTTCAACATTGTTGGCACGTATTATTCAGAGGCGTGGTGGTCCCACAACAGGCTTCCGTTTTCCCGTAAGTCAAACCAACTCCCGGAAAGACAGCTCTATTTTAAATTTGCTCTACCCTATCAGTGATAAAAACGTCACTGATGCAGTGCATCGTTGCCAATTTATTTCTTGATGAGCATCTGCAACTGAATATATAAATAGTGGGACTTACTGAACGCACAAAAGGAATTGTCGTGGAGTCCTCTGAGTACAGTATCCAAGGACCATTTGGTAAGTACAAAATATGGGTGAGGTATGGTTTATGGACCATATGAGGTATGGGGTTTATGAGGTATGGACGACAGATGGCACAATAGGCTAAGTGTTCGGCTGGCAACCGGAAGGTAGCTGGTTCGAATCCCGCTTGGAGTGCATACTGTCGTTGTGTCCTTGGGCAAGACACTTCGCCCACCTTTGCCTGTGTGTGTCCTTGGGCAAGACACTTCACCCACCTTTGCCTGTCTGTATGGAAGTAATTGTGTGAAGCACTTTGGGGTCAATGCAAGTTGACTAAAAATGTGCTATATAAATAAAGACATTATTAAAGACATTTATCATATCTAACTTGATTACATTAAATAAATATTATAAGTGGCCAAGTGAGGTGCGGATGCAAAAGTCAAGGACAAGAAGCGGCAAAGTGGCGCAGCGGTAGAGTTGCTGTCTCACAGCGTCAGAGACGCTGGTTCAATCCTGATCAAAGAAACTGATCCTGATTATGGGTGATGGAAATGGGAGTTTGTACGTTCTCCGCATGGAATTTCTCCGGGATCTCCAGTTTCCTCCAACACGCCAAAGGCGGACAGGTTTGTAGATTATTTAACGATAACAGTTGTAAATTGGCCCTGGTGTGTGTAGAATATTAATAGTGTATGGCAGTGATGGAAATGGGGTGGGTGGGGTGGGGTGGGGGACGCAAGGTGACGGTGTCCCCCTAGTTTTCAGTTTCCATCCTGAGCGTGAATTCGCATCTTTATCCTGCGCTACTTAATCCAAGGACGAGCGGACAGACGGACGAAAGCAACGAACATTGAGCGGAATATATGAAATTTCGGGTCGAGACCTTTCTTCAGACTGAGTCAGGGGGGAGAGAAGCAAGATAGATAGACGGTACTAAGAAGACGGAACGGAAGAAATGCCTATACCTCCCGTTTCCCTTGACTGTGTGTCTGCAGAAGGGTCTCGACCCGAAATGCCACCTTTTCCGCTCTATTTGCTTTCGTCTGTCTGTCCGCGCGTTCGCTCGCTCTTGGTGCCGGCGCTTCTCCCCTCAGACTCCGCCAAACAAACACACACAGGGCCGGTGCTAGGAATTGCGGGGCCCAATTAGAAAACTGATGGCGGGGCCCCTACTCTAGAAAAGTAAAAATTTATGTATGTTTATATTTCGTGTAGTTTCGGGAATTTTAAGGCAAGCTGGTTGGTGATTGGATGCAACCCCCCTAGAGACAGCGTTTGATTGGCCGCCAAATAAATTTGTCAAATCTGTAACAAAAATCGCTGGTCGGTGCGAACTCAGTGGACTATCTGGTTGTATCTCCAAACTAATCTGGTTGTATCTCCAAACTAATCTGGTTGTACCTCCAAACTGATCTGGTTGTATCAACCAGACTATCTGGTGGTATCTCCAAACTAAACAGTATAACATGCAGGTACATTCATTTAAAATTAAATTCAGTGATTATTTCACATGATTTCTCACTGTGTAAAGCTCAATATCTGACCAATTTCTGTTTAACACGTTTGGTCTGCCGTGAGCATTTTTCGTTGCATCTCGTTGCATCTCCCCTTTTCCTAATCGGCCACAATTCAGATAATAGTCTACTTTCCTGTTTTTGCCACTAAAGTGGATAACCTCACATTTATCCACATTATACTGCATCTCCCATGCATTTGCCCACTCACCCAGCCTATCCAACTCACCTTGCAGCCTCCTAGTTTAGAGGGGTTTAAACGGTTTAGAGATGTTTAGAGGGCTTCAGATGGGTTCAGGTGTGTTTACAATTGTTTAGAGGGAAATAGGGGGGCTAGAGGGGGTTAAGACGTGTTCAGAGAGTCCCAGAGGGGTTTAGAGACGTTATAAGCCCCCCGTGAGAAATTGTAATTCTCTGAAATTGAAGATAGACATAAAGCTGGAGTAACTCAGCAGGACAGGCAGCGCAGCGACTCTGGAGAGAAGACCCTTCTTCAGACCGCACTGAACTCGCGTCGATGAGAGTACTTGTGATTGTCTGAAGAAGGGTCTCGACCAGAAACACAACCCTCTCCCCAGAGCCGCTGCCCGTCCCGCTGAGCCACCTTCAACTTCAGAGCCAAACAAAAAACACAGAGTGCTGGAGGAACTCAGCGGGCCAGGCGAATGCTTCACCCGCAGGGTTTCTCCAGCATTTTTGTCTACTGCAAAACGTCAACGATTCCGGGAATGCTGAGGGGACAGGGTGATAGAGAGGGAGTGGGAGAGCTAGAGAGAGACAATATGGGGAGCGGGAGAGAGAGCGCGAGAGAAAGAGGGAGGGAGGGAGTGAGCAAAAGACAGAGAGACACAACCAAAGATCCGCTATAAGATCTTTGGACACAACGTGGGTCGGTAGGTGAATGACTAACCTGCACACCAGGAAGAAGCCCCTTCTCGCGGTCCGGGGCCCTCACTCATGATGGTGAGTTAAATGAAATTCTCAACGTGTCATCGATCTATATTCCTCAGTAAATGTAATTGTGTTTTAAACAAGTATTAATGACGCCACGTGAATTTTATTCAAAGGAACACGGCGTCATTAATACTTGTTCAAAACACTATAACATTTACTGAGGAATGCGGATAGATGCAGATTCATGACATTGCATAACAAGGTGTTAAGTACTTACCGTTAAGAAGTGCTAACAGCACTAGTTAACAAATCGTTTGTGTATGATGGCCGTGCAGCGGTTGTTATACATGTTCGTTTAAAAAAAATCCGGATGGCGAATTAAAAAAAATCTTTATTTAACAAAGAGAATTCGTATTTCCGTACGAAATACTGAACATTAGTGCGGGGCCCCGCTTAGGCGCGGGGCCCAATTTGGAGCAATCGGTCAAATCGGCTTAACGCCGGCCCTGCGTTCTACACTATTTCTAGCACAAGCACCCTAAGATCAAACACAGGTGATCTGCAAAGCGGTCTCTCAATCTGTTTGGTTTTTCTACTGTAGAGCAGATCAAACTGATCAATGAACGCAGTGCAGTAGAATGAAAAATGAACGAGTAAATTTCTATGTCACCTGGAAGGTAAATGTGGTCTTCGATGGTTGAAGGGAAGAGGTGAAAGGACATTGTTACACTGTCTGCAGTTGTAAGAGAAAGTACAGTTGGAAGGGGAGAGAGAGGTTGGGACAGAAGAGTGGACCATGGAGTCACAGTGATGGGGCAGGACAGTGGTGATCAAAACTGTAATAGAATAAGCTGGTCAAAGGGCAAGAGTGGTAGACAATAGACAATAGATGCAGGAGTAGGCCATTTGGCCCTTCGAGCACTGCCATTCAATGTGATCATGGCTAATCATCTCCAATCAGTACCCCGTTCATGCCTTCTCCCCATACGCCCTATCTTTAAGAGCCCTATCTAGCTCTCTCTTGAAAGTATCCAGAAAACCGGCCTCCACCGCCCGCTGAGGCAGAGAATTCCACATGCTCACAACTTTCAGTCTGAAGAAGGTTCTCGACCTGAAATGTCACCCATTCCTTCTCCCCAGAGATACTGCCTGTCCTACTGAGAGAATATCCTT
This sequence comes from Amblyraja radiata, assembly GCF_010909765.2. Taxonomy (NCBI): domain Eukaryota; kingdom Metazoa; phylum Chordata; class Chondrichthyes; order Rajiformes; family Rajidae; genus Amblyraja; species Amblyraja radiata. Next base: position 62,749,631 of record NC_045963.1, on the reverse strand, counting down.
CCTCAAATTAGGAGACCAATACTGCACACAATACTCCAGGTGTGGTCTCACTAGGGCTCTGTACAACTGCAGAATGTCCTCTTTGCTCCTATACTCGACTCCTCTTGTTATAAAGGCCAACATGCCATTTGCTCTCTTCACTGCCTGTTGTACCTGCATGCTTACTTTCATAGACTGATGTGCAAGGACCCCCCAATCCCATTGTACTTCCCCTTTTCCCAACTTGACGCCATTTAGATAGTAATCTGCCTTCCTGTTTTTGCTACCAAAGTGGATAACCTCACATTTATCCACATTAAACTTCATCTGCCATGCATCTGCTCACTCCCCCAACCTGTTCAAGTCACCCTGCATTCTCATAGCATCCTCCTCACAGTTCACACTGCCACCCAGCTTTGTGTCATCTGCAAATTTGCTAATGTTACTTTGGATCCCTGCATCCAAATCATTGGTGCATATTGTAAATAGCTGCGGTCCCAGCACCGAGCCTTGCGGTACCACACTAGTTACTGCCTGCCATTTTGAAAAGGACACGTTAACCCCTACTCTTTGTTTCCTGTCTGCCAACCAATTTTCTATCCATGTCAGCACTCTACCCCCAATACCATGTGACCAAATTTTGCCCACTAATCACTAATGTGGGACCTTATCAAATGCTAGTGGGGAAGACTGCGAAGGGCAAGATTGTTCTGAGGCAAGTGGCCTGAGGCAAGACTTTCCTCAGGCAAGCCATTGGTGGGGTGAAGTGGTTGCCGGTAAATTAGGTCAACAAGACAGATGGGCAAGACGAATGTGGATTAAGACTCAACGGGGGAGATGGCCAAGTGGGCGTCATTCATGAGGTAAGTGTCGTGGAGCAATTCACCCATGGGGTAAGATTGTTGACAAGACAGTTGTGAGGTCAGACAGTTATGCAATAAGATTCACATTGGAAAAGCTAGTCATTAATGGAACAAGATCACCATGTGGGCAAGATGACCGTGGGGCACGACTGCTGTTGGACAAGGCAGTTGTGGGGCAAACCAGTCATGGAACAAGATGGCCATAATTAAAACTTGAGTAAGAAGGTCATGGGGAAAGTTTGTCATGGGGCATAAAGTTCATGTAATTAGACCATCAGGAAGCAAGATTGTCATGGAGTTAAAATGGTCATGGGGCAAGTCAGTCGTGGAGTGAGAGGGTTATCAGGTAATACAGTCTGTGGAATTATCTGCCATAGAAAAGGCAGTGGATGCCAATTCATTGGATGTTTTCAAGAGCGAGTAAGATGTAGCTCTTAGGGCTAATGGATCGAGGGATGTGGGGAAAAACAGGAACGGAATACTGATTTTGTTTTATGATCAGCATGATCATGTTCAATTGCGGTGCTGTCTCGAAGGGCCGAATGGCCTACCCCACCTATTTTCTATGTTTCTATGAGACTAATAGAACAGCTTTTCCGAAGATCCGGTACAACTGCCATGTGTGCTGTGAGTTTCAACATTGTGCTGTGCTGTGAGTTTCAACATTGTGCTGTGCTGTGAGTTTCAACATTCTGCTGTGCTGTGAGGTTTAACATTGTTGGCATGTATTATTTCACTTTTGAATTACCGGGCTGGACGCTGTAATATCTTTGCTAGTTATCTGAGGCGTGGTGGTCCCACGACAGGCTTTCGATTTCCCGTAAGTAAACCCAACTCCCGGAAAGACAGCGAAAGAAGGGTTTCGGCCCGAAACGTCGCCTATTTCCTTCGCTCCATAGATGCTGCTGCACCCGCTGAGTTCCTCCAGCAATTCTGTGTACCTCCCGGAAAGACAGCTCTATTTTCAATTTGCTCTCCCTATCAGTGATAACAGCGTCACTGATGCTGTGCATCGTTGCCAATGTTATCCTTGATAAGCGTTTGCAACTGAATATATAAATAGCGGGACTTGCTGAACGCACAAAACAAATTGTCGTGGAGTCCCTCGAGTACAGTATCCAAGGACCATTTGGTAAGTACAAAATATTGGTGAGGTATGGTTCATCATATCATATCTAACTCTTGATCACATTAAATAAATGTTATAAGGAGGTGCGGTGCAGAAGTCAAGGACAAGAAGTGGCAATGAACGGCAAAGTGGCGCAGCGGTAGAGTTGTGCCTCACAGCATCAGAGCCCGGGTTCAATTCTGATTATGGATGATGTCTGTACAGTGTTTGTACGATCTCCGCATGGAATTTCTCTGGGATCTCCAGTTTCCTCCTACATTGACGTACAGGTTTGTAGGTTATTTAGCTTGATAAAAATTGTAAATTGGCCCTGGTATGTGTGGAATATTAAATTTATTAGTGTATGGGAATCGCTGGTCGGCGCGGACTCGGTTTGGCCGAAGGACCTGCTTCTGCGCTGTATCTCTAAACTAAACTATTATGATATATGGCGCCCACATCTGCAGAAAATGATTTCATCTTGAGAAATATATAACTCAGTATTGACGAACTGGAGCTTTAGGGAAAGCAATGAAATAAAATATGCAATGAGATATGTTGCCAGTAATCTCTGCGAGAAATGAATAACTATCTGCAAACGGTTAACTAGCGCAGAATCTTATTGACTAATGGAACGCCTATAAGGGTCTCGACCCAGAATGTCACCCATTCCGTCTCTCCAGAGTTGGAGTCCTGTCCCACTGAGTTACTCCAGCATTTTGTGTCTATCTTTTGGAAACACCATGTTGGAAGAAGCCGTGTAATGAGGTGCAAGTATGAAAACAAAAAGGGAAGTGGAATGGGAAGCACAAATAGAAAGATCTGATACAACAGAAAGTTGGCAGGTATTTTGCATTTGAAATAACTGTCTACCTGTTCAGAGGGATGATGGCTCCAGGTCAGGCTTTCTTTTCCCCCGTAACTAAAACGGAAACTGACTCTTGATTCTCAAAAAGGCAGCTCAGTCTTCTATTGACTCTGCCCTATCTGTAGATCACAATGTTATTGATAGAAAGTGATGATTAAGTTGACCATAATCTCCCTGATAAATAAATAAATATATACAGTGAAAGCACAAAAGGAATTGCCTTGGAGGCCTCTGAGTGCAGTATCCAATGAGTATTTGGTAAGTACAAAATATTGGTGAGATACGATTGATCATATTTAATTCTTGATGACATGAAATAAATATTATAAGACTGGGCGGGTGGGGTGTGGATGTTGAAGTCAAGGACACCAAGAGGCAAGGAGTGACATGGTGGTGCAGCAGTAGGGTTGCTGCCTTACAGTGCCAGAGACACGGGTTTAATCCTGATTTTGGGTGATGAATTTGTACGTTTTCCCCATGGATTTTTTTTCCAGAATCTACGTTTTCCTCCCACATTTGAAAGACGCTCAGGTTTGCAGTTAAATTGGCTGAGTAAAAATTGTGAATTGTCCCTGGTGTGTGTAGGATAGTGTTTCTGTATGAGGATCGCTGGTCAGCTTGGCTCGGTGGGCTGATTGGCGTGTTTCCACACTGCATCTCTAAACTAAACTAAACAATTGGGATCTATGGCGACCACATCTGTAGTAATTGATTGCATCTTGAGAAAATATAACTCAGTGGTGGGAGAGTCCAGGACCAGAAGTCATGGCTTCAGAATTAAATGGTGCTCTTTTTAAAAGGAGGTGAGGAGGAACTTCTTTCGTCAGAGGGTAGTTAATCTGTGGAACTCATTGCCACAGAGGGCTGTGGAGGTCAAGTCTGTAGATATTTTTAAGACATTGATTAGAAAAGGTGTCAAGGGATATAGGGAGAAGGCAGGAAAATGGGATTAGGTTGCAGAGATCAGCCATTATTGAATGGCGGAGTAGACTTGATGCGTCAAATGGCCTAATTCTACTATAACTTGTAAACTGGAGTTTTAGATTTGGGCAATAACATATATATAAATAACAGTGCCGAGCACTGCTAATATGGTTGATAATGAAGAAAGATATCAAAGACCTGATGATAAATGGTCTTCAATCCAAAAGGAAAACAAGGCAAGTGAATAGGGGATAAATGAGAGGATATCAAGTGTGGAGGAGCTGTTAGACTTGGGAATGTAGGTCTACTTCAAGTTCAAATTTATTGTCACATGCACCAATTAAGGTACAGTGATATTTGAGTTACCATACAGCCATACTAAGTGAAAAGCAACAATACACACGGCCACATAAAAATAAAATATAACATAAACATCGCCACAGCGGAATCCACATTCCTCACTGTGATGGAAGATAATAAAGTTTAATCATCTTCCTCCTTTGTTCAACCGTGGTCGGGGACATTGAATCCTCCGCAGTCACCGCTGCCGACGGTCCAATGTCGGAAGCCCTCGTGTCGGGATGATGGGAACTCCGATGTCGGAAAACTCCGCGGCATGGAGCTCCAGAGTCGGCCTCTTCTCACAGGAGACTTCACGGCGTTAAAGTCCACAGGTCACGCAGTTGGAGCTCTTCCATTGGCGATCCTCGGCAAACGATCGCACGCTCCGTGGTGATAAGTCCGCACCGCGTCCATGGCTTGAAGTGCTGGGCCAGTCTTAAGGAAAGACCTACCACTCCACGATGTTAGTCAGCAGGGGAGATGGAGATGCGATACGGAGAAATATCGCATCTCTGTCGGGGTAAGTGACTGAAAAAAGTTTCCATCAATTCCCCCCCATCCTCACATAAAACAGACCAAAAAAACATTAAATCATACTTTTAAAACATACTGTTGGCGAGGCAGCCACTGCAGTAGCATCACCCGGTGGAGTAAAAGTGAAAGTAACAGGAAAGGTGAATGAGGTGGTAGAGAATACATGGAAGACTTGTCTTTATTGACCTAGTTACAGAATGGTAGTCTAGCGAGGTGATGCTAGGATAGTACTAATCATTAGTTCAGCCACATTAAACATGACGTGCACAGTTCCGGTCATCATGACTGTAACATCATGTCCAAACTTCTATATTCAATACCCTGACGAATGAAGGCTAATGTATCAAAGGTCTTCTTTACTACCTTATCTACCTGTGATGCCACTTTCAGGGCACAATGTGCCAGCATTCCTATATCCCTCTTGCCTACAACGGTATCCAGAGCTCTACTACTCACCATGAAGGTTCTACCTTGGTTTGACTTCCTGAAATGCAACACCTTGCAGGTATCTGCATTAAACTCGATTAGCCATTTCTCAGCCCACTTGCCCAGCTGATCAAGATTCTGATCCCCAGCAAGGCAGCTTTGGTATCTGTTTACTCTGAACTATCCATATATTACAACAGTGAAGATCATAAATAGTACCGTGAATTATAGTCTCCTCAATGAATGAATAACCAGCATTGAAGCCTATTGACTAACCAGAGTGGCCTATTGGAGGTATCGTGTTGGGAGAGGCTATATGTTGATTTGCAAGGCTGTGCTGAATGCAAGTGCTGAGGCTTTGGCTCAACAGGCTTTGGGGAGGAGACTGAGCAGAAGGTGACAGCAGGATAAGATAAGGCCTGTTTACTTTTAATATGTGACAATTCCTTGGTCTTAGTGCAATAGATAAGGCAGTTGGGGCATTTGTATGCTCCTCTTCCAAGATGTGGGAAGTCAGGCAGAAGGTGAGTGTGGCAATGGATGGAACAAAGGGAAATCCATAATGGGGTGAAATAATGGACACTAATTGTTTATTTGCGTAATGTGTTGCTAATGTGAAGTCTGGGTAATGTAGTCTGTTATAAAGGGGCTGTCCCACTGTTGCGTCATTTGCGTGTCACGCAGTTGGCGAGCGAAGATTTTGTACATCCCAAAATTCCTGGGGTGCCACGCGCCACCATGCATCACTGCCTACGTCACCACGCACCGTGTGCACGTAATGCGCACCATATGCACATCACATGACACGTAAATGATGTCGCATAAATTATGCGCAAATGACGCCCGTGGGACAGGCTCTTAAGGCACTAAGCAGGCCAGAAAATATGAATATAAAAGAAGAAAAAGTGAAGAGGAATGGGAAGCTCTGCGTCCCATCGTTCTGCTCTCCCTCTCCCTCTCCCAGTCACAAGGACAGAGTTCCCCTGCTCTTCACCTTTCACCCCACAAACCTCTGCATCCACCACATTATCCTCCGGCATTTTCATCACCTCCTGTGTGATCACTTCTTCCCATCTCCACCACTTTCCTCCTTCTGCAGGGACCACTTCTTCCGCAACTCCTTGGTTCACTCATCCCTTCCTACCCAAACCACCACCTCCTCAGGTACTTTGCCCTGCAACTGTAGGAGATGCAACCCCTCCGTCGACTCCATGCAGGGACCACGACAGTCCGTTCGGATTAGATAGAGGTTCACATACACCTCCTCTAACCTCATCTACTGCATCCAGTGTTCCCGATGTGGGCTCCTGTACATCGGGGTGACCAAACATAGAATCGTTGATCATTTCGCTGAATACTCCATTTGGTCTGCCGAGGTTTACAGGATCTCCCGGTTTCTAACTATGTTAACTCCCCTTCCCATTCTCATACTGACCTGGGCCACATCCATTGCCATAGTGAGACCGCATACAAATTAGAGGAACAGCACCTCATATTTTACTTGGGTAGTTTACAACCCAGCAGGCCACTGAATTCTCTAATTTTAAGTAACTTCTACTAACACTTCCCTCCCCTCTCCCCGTGCTACCTTCCCCCAACTGAGTAATTTAACCAGTTTGCCCCAATGTATTCCACTTGAAATCACACCTTCCCTAGCTAACAAATGCACACCACCCTGCTGAGGTCATTTGTTGCCAGCCCTGATTTGTCCTGGCCATTTCCCGCCTCCTGTTCTCCCTCACCACACCCGACTCGTTACTTTTAGTTTGTGGAAGGGTTCTGACCCGAAACGTCACCTATCCTTTTATTCTAGAGATGCAGCCTAACCTGTTGAGATGCTCCAGCACTTTGTGTCTATCTTTAGTTCAAGTAGAAAGTTTCATGTAAACAGAGAAGAAATGAAAGTTCACTAAATTAAAGTGCATTTTAATTCCTGGAAATCAGGCTTCAGTTTTCACGTAAGTAAAACTAAATGTGATTCATCCTGATTCCTAGAAAGGTAGCTCCAGTTTCTATTTACACTGCCGTATTTGTAGATTAATGTAAAGTAAATCTACAGCTATATTAATAGCAAAAGGATAACGAGGGATAAAATTGGTCCATTGGAGAGACGGAGTGGACAGCTATCTGCAGAGCCAAAAGAGATGGGGGAGATATTGAACAATTTATTTTCTTCGGTATTCACCAAGGAGAAGGATATTGAATTATGTGAGGTAAGGAAAACTAGTAGAGTAGCTATGGATACTATGAGTTTCAAAGTAAAAGAAGTACTGACACTTTTGAAAAATATAAAAGTGGATAAGTCTCCAGGTCCTGACAGGATATTCCCTAGGACATTGAGGGAAGTTAGTGTAGAAATAGCCGGGGCTATGACAGAAATATTTCAAATGTCATTAGAAACGGGAATAGTCCCCGAGGATTGGCGTACTGCGCATGTTGTTCCATTGTTTAAAAAGGGTTCTAAGAGTAAACCTAGCAATTATAGGCCTGTTAGTTTGACTTCAGTGGTGGGCAAATTAATGGAAAAGATACTTAGAGATAATATATATAAGCATCTGGATAAACAGGGTCTGATTAGGAACAGTCAGCATGGATTTGTGCCTGGAAGGTCATGTTTGACTAATCTTCTTGAATTTTTTGAAGAGGTTACTAGGGAAATTGACGAGGGTAAAACAGTGGATGTTGTCTATATGGACTTTAGTAAGGCCTTTGACAAGGTTCCTCATGGAAGGTTGGTTAAGATGGTTCAACTGTTGGGTATAAATGCAGGAGTAGCAAGATGGATTCAACAGTGGCTGAATGGGAGAAGCCAGAGGGTAATGGTGGATGGCTGTTTGTCGGGTTGGAGGCAGGTGACTAGTGGGGTGCCTCAGGGATCGGTGTTGGGTCCTTTGTTGTTTGTCATGTACATCAATGATCTGGATGAAGGTGTGGTAAATTGGATTAGTAAGTATGCAGATGATACCAAGATAGGGGGTGTTGTGGATAATGAAGAGGATTTCCAAAGTCTACAGAGTGATTTAGGCCATTTGGAAGAATGGGCTGAAAGATGGCAGATGGAGTTTAATGCTGATAAATGTGAGGTGCTACACCTTGGCAGGACAAATCAAAATAGGACGTACATGGAAAATGGTAGGGAATTGAAGAATACAGTTGAACAGAGGGATCTGGGAATAACCATGCATAGTTCCTTGAGGGTGGAATCTCATATAGATAGGGTGGTAAAGAAAGCTTTTGGTATGCTAGCCTTTATAAATCAGAGCATTGAGTATAGAAGCTGGGATGTAATGTTAAAATTGTACAAGGCATTGGTGAGACCAAATCTGGAGTATGGTGTACAATTTTGGGCTCCCAATTATAGGAAGGATGTCAACAAAATAGAGAGAGTACAGAGGAGATTTACTAGAATGTTGCCTGGGTTTCAACAACTAAGTTACAGAGAAAGGTTGAATAAGTTAGGTCTTTATTCTCTGGAGCGCAGAAGGTTAAGGGGTGACATGATAGAGGTCTTTAAAATGATGAGAGGGATAGACAGAGTTGATGTGGATCAGCTTTTCCCTTTGAGAAAAGGGAAGATTCAAACAAGAGGACATGACCAGAATTAAGGGACAGAAGTTTAGGGGTAACATGAGGGGGAACTTCTTTACTCAGAGAGTGGTAGTGGTGTGGAATGAGCTTCCAGTGGAAGTGGTGTAGGCAGGTTCGTTGGTATCATTTAAAAATAGATTGGATAGGCATATGGATGAGAAGGGAATGGAGGGTTATGGTATGAGTGCAGGCAGGTGGGACTAAGGGAAAAAAGTTGTTCGGCACGGACTTGTAGGGCCGAGATGGCCTGTTTCCGTGCTGTAATTGTTATATGGTTATATGGTTATATATTACAAGTGCACTGATATAAAGTGAGTTTCAAGTTGACTATATTCTCCTTTATAATGATAAATCTATAACTGACAGTCTTTGTAGGAAGCATGGTGGGAAGTAGTGTAGTCGAGATAGTTGTGGGAGTTAGTGGGTTTCTAATAGACATCAGTCGATAATCTTCTAGTGTCATAATGGAGATCGTGAGCTCAAGAAAGGGGAGGGATGTGTCAAAGATAGTCCAAGTCAATTTGAGTGCAGGATGGAAATTTGTGGTGAAGTTAATGAAGCACATGAGTTTTGCATGGGTTCAGGAGTTAGCACCGATGCAGTCATCAATGTAATGAAGATAGTTCGGAGATAGGACCAGTGTACACCTGGAACCTCTGCATCCCCTCTCTCTCCATCCATCCCCCACCCAATTCACACTAGCTTCTCGTTCTCGCCCAGCAAACAGCTAACAATGGCGGGAAGAGCTGTGGCATCACACTCACACTAACCACCCCCCAAACACACAGGTGGGCGGAGGGGGGGGAGGGGGAGACGGGGTGGGGAGAGGGGAGGGTGAGAAGAGGGGAGGGAGCGGAGAGGGGGAGGAGGAAATGGGAGAGATTTGGGAGGGAGAGCAGAGCGGGGTAGGGGGAGTGGGAGGAGAGTGGGGAGTGGGGAGGGTAGGAAGGGGGGAAGAGGGGTAGGGGGTGAGAGGAGGAGGGGGGTGGGAGTGGGGTAGCGGGGAGTGATGCAAGAGAGAGGGGAAGGGGTGGGGGGGAGATGAGGGTGAAGAGGGGTGGGAAAGGGGGGAGAGAGGGGTAGGGAGGGGAGCAGGGAGAGAGGTGGGAGAGGGGGGAGAGAGGGGTAGGGAGGGGTAGGGAGGGGAGCAGGGAGAGGGGTGAGGAGAGAGGGAGATGGAGAGGGGGGTGAGAGGGGTGGGGGAAGGGGAGAGAGGGAGGAGGAGGGGGAGTAGGGAAGGGAAGGAGGAGGGAGAGGGGGTAGAGTGTGGAGGGAGGGGGAGAGTGGTAGGGGGCGGGGGAAGAGTGGGATGGGAGGGGGAGAGGGTTAGGGGGAGTGAGGGGAAAGAGTGGGGAGGGGGAGGGGGGAGAGAAGTTGAAGAGTGGGGAGGGAGGGAGAGAGGGGTAGCGGGAGTGGTGGAAGAGGGACAGGGGAGTGGTGGAAGAGGGACAGAGGGGAAGGGGTGGGGGAGAGAGGGAGGGGGAGGGGTGGGATAAGGGGTAGAGAAGTGAAAGAGTGGGGAGGGAGGGGTAGGGGGAGTGGTGGAAGAGGGACAGGGGGGTAGGGGGAAAGGGGAGAGAGGGAAGGGGGTGGGGTAGAGAGGAAAGGGGGTGGGGGAGAGAGGGATGGGGGTGGGAGGTGGAGGGGAGGAGAGGGGGAGAGGGAGATGGAGAGGGGGAGGAGAGGGGGGGGGAGGGGAGAGAGGGTAGGGGGAGAGGTGTGGGGGGGAGGGAGGCGAGGAGAGAGATGGGGTAAGGCAAGGAGGGGGAAGAATGGGGAGAGGGAGGGGGTGGGGGGGGGGAGGGGTGGGGGAGAGGGTGTGAGGAGAGGGATATGGAGAGGGGGAGGAGGAGAGGGGTGGGGGACGGAGGAGAGAGGGATGGGGAGGGGGAGAGATGTGTGGGGGAGGGAGATGGGGTAGGGGGGGGAGGGAGACTAAGTGCAGACCCGTTGGGTCTGTTTCCCCAACGCACGTTTGCGGGGCGGGGGGGGGGGGGGCTGCGTCATCACACTCACACTAACCACCCCCAAACACACAGGTGGGGGGAGGGGGGAGAGGGAGACGGTGTGGGGAGAGGGGAGGGTGAGAAGAGGGGAGAGAGGAGGGAGGAGAGATGGGGAGGAGGAAACGGGAGAGATTTTGGAGGGAGAGGAGAGAGGGGTAGGGGGAGAGAGAGGGGGATGGGGAGGGGGAGGAGAGTGGGGAGGACAGGAAGGGGGGAGAGGGGTAGGGGGGTGGGAGAAGGGTAGCGGGGAGTGGTGCAAGAGAGAGGGGAAGGGGTGGTGGGGAGATGGGGGCTGAAGAGGGGGGAGAGACGGGGTGGGAGGGGAGGAGGGAGAGGGATGAGGAGAGAGGGAGATGGAGGGGGGAATGGGAGGAGGAGAGTGGGGTGGGGGGAGGGGAGAGAGGGGCGGAGGGAGGGGAAGGAGGACGGAGAGTGGGTAGAGAGGGGAAGAGTGCGGAGGGAGGGGGAGAGTGGTAGGGGAGCGGGGGAAGAGTGGGATGGGAGGGGGAGAGGGGTAGGGGGAGAGAGGGGAATAGTGGTGAGGGAGAGGGGAATAATGGTGAGGGAGGGGGGAAGATAAGAGTGCGGAAGAGGGTTAGGGGGAGTGGTGGAAGAGGCAGAGATGGGTGGGGGGAGGGGGGAGAAGGGTGGGGGTTGGGGTGGGAGGTGAGGAGGGAGAGGGGTGAGGAGAGAGGGAGAGGGGAGAGAGGGGGGAAAGGGAAGAGGAGAGAGGGATGCAGGAGGGGGTGAGAGAGGGTGGGAGAGGAGAGGGAGGGGAAGGAGGGAGATGGGGAAGAGTGTGGAGAGAGGGGGTGAGGGGTAAGGGGGGAGGGGGAGAGTGGGGAAGAGGGGGAGAGGGAGGGGAGAGTGGGGAGAGAAAGGGAGGGGGGGGAGGGGGGGGGAGGGAGGGGGAGACGGAGAGAGGGGGAAGAGTGGGGGAGGGAGAGGGAAGGGAGGGGGGGGAGGGGTGGGGGAGGGGGGGGTGGGGGAGATAAGTGGAAGAATGGGCAGAGTGGGAGGGGAATGTGTAGGGAGAGTGGTGGAAGACGGTCAGAGAGGTCGGGGGAAGGGGTGGGGGAAAGAGGGAAGGGGGTGGGGGAGAGAGGGATGGGGAGGGAGGAGGAGGGGAGGAGAGGGAGAGGGGTGAGGAGAGGGGTGAGGAGAGGGAAACATAGAAACATAGAAATTAGGTGCAGGAGTAGGCCATTTGGCCCTTCGAGCCTGCACCGCCATTCAATATGATCATGGCTGATCATCGAACTCAGTATCCTGTACCTGCCTTATTTCCATACCCCCTGATCCCTTTAACCACAAGGGCCACATCTAACTCCCTCTTAAATATAGCCAACGAACTGGCCTCAACTACCTTCTGTGGCAGAGAATTCCAGAGATTCACCATTCTCTGTGTGAAAAATGTTTTCTCATCTCGGTCCTAAAAGATTTCCCCCTTATCCTTAAACTGTGACCCCTTGTTCTGGACTTCCCCAACATCGGGAACAATCTTCCTGCATCTAGCCTGTCCAACCGCTTAAGAATTTTGTGCGTTTCCATAAGATCCCCTCTCGATCTGCTAAATTCTAACGAGTACAAGCCGAGTCTATCCAGTCTTTCTTCATGTGAAAGTCCTGACATCCCAGTAATCAGTCTGGTTAACCTTCTCAGTACTCCCTCTATGGCAAGAATGTATTTGGCAAGGGAGATGGAGAGGGGGAGGAGAGAGGGGTGGGGGAGACAGGTGTGGGGGAGAGGGGGGGAGGGGAGGAGGGAGATGGGGTAGGGGAGAGAGGGTGAAGTGTGTGGAGGGAGTGGGAAGAGTGGGGAGGGAGAAGGGGGTGGGAGGAGGAGGGGAGGCGAGGGAGAGGGCTGAGGAGAGCGAGATGGAGGGGAGGAGAGAGGGGTGGGGGAGGGGAGGAGGGAGGGGTGGGGGAGGGGAGGAGAGAGCGATGGGGAGGGGGAGAGAGTTGTGGGGGATGGGGGGGAGGGATGGGGAGGGAGGGGAGGGGGGAGATGGGATAGGGAGGGAGGGGGAAGGTTGTGGAGGGAGGGGGGTAGGGGGAAAGAGAGGAAAGAGTGGGGAGGGAGAGTGGGAGGGGGAGGGGGGAGAGAAGTGGAAGAGTGGGGAGGGAGGTAGGGGAGAGGGTTAGGGAGGTGGTGGAAGTGGGACAGAGGTGAAGCGGTAGGGGAAGGGGTGGGGGGGAGAGGGGAGGGAGGCGAGGAGGGAGATGGGGTAGGGGGTAGAGGGGGAAGAGTGTGGATGGAGGGGGAAGAGTGGGGAGGGGGAAAGGGGTGGGGGAGGGAAGGTGGAGAGGGAAGGGGGGGAGAGGGATGGGGTGGGAGGAGGAGGGGGAGGAGAGGTAGAGCGGTGAGGAGAGGGAGATGGAGAAGGGGAGGAGAGAGGGATGGGGAGGGGGAGAGAGGGATGGGGGGGGGGGAGAGAGGGATGGGGGAGGGGTGGAGGAGGGAGATGGGGTACGGGAGGGAAGGAGAATAGTGTGGAGGGAGGGGGAGAGGGGTGGGGGGGGGGGAGAGGGAAAATAGTGGGGAGGGAGAGTGGAAGGGGGGGGGGTAGGGATAGTGCATCTGTTCCCCATTCCCTATCTCCCCCAATCCTCTTTCTCCATTCCCACACACGTGATGACGCGCTTCGACACAGGCTGCGGGGTGGGGGGGAGGGGCTGGGGCTGGGGCTGGTGCAAAGGCATATGTAAATGGATCCATTCCGATTGGACATCTATGAGCATTGGGCATTGTGACATCACATCATGGAACGTTCACCAACATTCTATGGGTGAGAAGCCGGTTTTTTTTTTGAAATTTTGGGGGGGGGGGGGGGGGGAAAGATTTTATTTTTAAATGTGTTCATAAATACTACGAAATTTAATAAGGAATGGATACTTGGAATGAAAAGTGAAATCTCTACCGAAATGGAAAAAATCTCGGCGATTCTGCATCTGGTGTTGGCATAGCAACGAATTAAAGGTTGGCAGCCACAAGTCAGGCACACACACACACGCACACACGCACACACGCACACACACACACACACACACACACACACACACACACACACACACACAGTTTTATATATATACTAGACCAATGGCAGACCCGTTGGGTCTGCTCCCCCAACGCAGCCGTTCCCTACCCGTAGCCCCCACGGGAGACGTGGTCCTCGAAGTCGGGTCCGTTTCCCCAACGTGCGATTGCGGGGGGGGGGGGCGGGGCGGCATCACACACACCAAGCACCCCCACACACAGAGTTTTAAAAGTATAATGCCCCAACGCAGCCATTCCCTACCCATAGCCCCCACGGGAGACGTGGTCCTCGAAGTAAAGCCGTTTCCGAAAGGCCGTTTTTAAATGGCGTCTCTGGAGGCTGAAATGCGGGCGGCAGCAGCCGTTATGGTCGCTGGCCAGCAGGAGGCGACAAAATGAGTGAGTGGGGGGGAAGAAGGTTGTAATGAAAAATATGGACATAAACATAACGGAATCTAATGAGGAGTGGATAGTTGGAATGGAAAGTGAAATGTCTACCGAAATGGCTGTTTCTATGGATGAGAAGCCAGTTTATTTTGGAAATACTGGGGGGTGGGGGGGGGGGGGGGGGGGGGTGGGGGGGGGGGAAGGATCTGATTAAAAACGTGTACTTAAACACAACGAAATGTAATGAGGTGCGGATACTTAGAAAGAAAAGCTAAATCTCTACCGAAATGGAAAAGATCTCGGCGATTGTGCGTCTGGATTCGGCACGGCATTGAATCAAAGGAAGAAATGCAGCCGGCACCATTCCGATTGGACATCTGCGAGCATCGGCCATTCCGATTGGACATCTGCGAGCATCGGCCATTCCGATTGGACATCTGCGAGTATCGGGCACGAATCAAAAGGCAGAAAGTGAGCCGGTCGGCAGCCGTGTGTATATATATATACACACACACACACACATATATATATATAAATAGATAAATAAATAGATAAATAAATAGATAGATAGATAAATAAATATATATATGTGTGTGTGTGTGTATATATATATACCCACACACACACACACAATTTTCCTCTTGGGATTAATAAAGTTCTATCGTATAGAATCGTGTGTGTAGGAAGGAACTGCAGATGCTGGTTTACACTGAAGATAGACACAAAAAGCTGGAGTAACTCAACAGGTCAGACAGAATCTCTGCACAAAAGTAAAATATTATGTTTTGGGTTGGGTCTGAAATAGGTTCCATATAACCATATAACCATATAACCATATAACAATTACAGCACGGAAACAGGTCATCTCGGCCCTACAAGTCCGTGCCGAACAACTTTTATCCCTTAGTCCCACCTGCCTGCACTCATACCATAATTACTCCATTCCCTTCTCATCCATATGCCTATCCAATTTATTTTTAAATGATACCAACGAACCTGCCGCCACCACTTCCACTGGAAGCTCATTCCATACCACTACCACTCTCTGAGTAAAGAAGTTCCCCCTCATGTTACCCCTAAACTTCTGTCCCTTAATTCTGAAGTCATGTCCTCTTGTTTGAATCTTCCCTATTCTCAAAGGGAAAAGCTTGTCCACATCAACTCTGTCTATCCCTCTCATCATTTTAAAGACCTCTATCAAGTCCCCCCTTAACCTTCTGCGCTCCAGAGAATGAAGACCTAACTTATTCAACCTATCTCTGTAACTTAGTTGTTGAAACCCAGGCAACATTCTAGTAAATCTCCTCTGTACTCTCTCTATTTTGTTGACATCCTTCCTATAATTGGGCGACCAAAATTGTACACCATACTCCAGATTTGGTCTCACCAATGCCTTGTACAATTTTAACATTACATCCCAGCTTCTATACTCAATGCTCTGATTTATAAAGGCTAGCACACCAAAAGCTTTCTTTACCACCCTATCTACATGAGATTCCACCTTCAAGGAACTATGCACAGTTATTCCCAGATCCCTCTGTTCAACTGTATTCTTCAATTCCCTACCATTTACCATGTACGGCCTATTTTGATTTGTCCTGCCAAGGTGTAGCACCTCACATTTATCAACATTAAACTCCATCTGCCATCTTTCAGCCCACTCTTCCAAATGGCCTAAATCACTCTGTAGACTTTGGAAATCCTCTTCATTATCCACAACACCCCCTATCTTGGTATCATCTGCATACTTACTAATCCAATTTACCACACCTTCATCCAGATCATTGATGTACATGACAAACAACAAAGGACCCAACACCGATCCCTGAGGCACCCCACTAGTCACCTGCCTCCAACCCGACAAACAGCCATCCACCATTACTCTCTGGCTTCTCCCATTCAGCCACTGTTGAATCCATCTTGCTATTCCTGCATTTATACCCAACAGTTGAACCTTCTTAACCAACCTTCCATGAGGAACCTTTTCAAAGGCCTTACTAAAGTCCATATAGACAACATCCACTGCTTTACCCTCGTCAATTTCCCTAGTAACCTCTTCAAAAAATTCAAGAAGATTAGTCAAACATGACCTTCCAGGCACAAATCCATGTTGACTGTTCCTAATCAGACCCTGTTTATCCAGATGCTTATATATATTATCTCTAAGTATCCTTTCCATTAATTTTCCCACCACTGAAGTCAAACTAACAGGTCTATAATTGCTAGATTTACTCTTAGAACCCTTTTTAAACAATGGAACAACATGCGCAGTACGCCAATCCTCGGGGACTATTCCCGTTTCTAATGACATTTGAAATATTTCTGTCATAGCCCCGGCTATTTCTACACTAACTTCCCTCAACGTCCTAGGGAATATCCTGTCAGGACCTGGAGACTTATCCACTTTTATATTTTTCAAAAGTGTCAGTACTTCTTTTACTTTGAATCTCATAGTTTCCATAGCTACTCTACTTGTTTCCCTTACCTCACATAATTCAATATCCTTCTCCTTGGTGAATACCGAAGAAAATAAATTGTTCAATATCTCCCCCATTTCTTTTGGCTCTGCAGATAGCTGTCCACTCTGTCTCTCCAATGGACCAATTTTATCCCTCGTTATCCTTTTGCTATTAATATATCTGTAGAAACCCTTTGGATTTACTTTCACCTTACTTGCCAAAGCAACCTCGTGTCTTCTTTTAGCTTTTCTAATTTATTTCTTAAGATACTTTTTACATTCCTTATACTCCCCAAGCAACTCATTTACTTCATGCTGCCTATAATTATTGTAGATCTCCCTCTTTTTCCGAACAAGATGTCCAATTTCCCTTGAAAACCAGGGCTCTTTCCAATTTTTACTGTTTCCTTTCAACCTGAACAGGAACATAAAGATTCTGTACTCTTAAAATTTCCCCTTTAAATGTCCTCCATTTCTCTTCTACATCTTTCCCATAAAACAAAATGTCCCAGTTCACTCCTTTTAAATCATCTCGCATCTCATCAAAGTTAGCCTTTCTCCAATCAAAAATCTCAACCCTAGGTCCAGTTCTGACCTTCTCCATAATTATATTGAAACTAATGCTATTGTGATCACTGGACCCGAAGTGCTCCCCAACGCATACCTCCGCCACCTGTCCCGTCTCATTTCCTAACAGGAGGTCCAGCACTGCCCCTCCTCTAGTAGGTACCTCTATGTATTGCTGCAAAAAACTATCCTGCACACATTTTACAAACTCCAAACCATCCAGCCCATTTACAGAATGTGTTTCCCAGTCTATGTGTGGAAAGTTGAAATCTCCCACAATCACTATCTTGTGCTTACTACTAATATCTGCTATCTCCTTACATATTTGCTCTTCCAATTCTCGTTCCCCATTTGGCGGTCTATAATACACCCCTATAAGTGTTGCTACACCTTTCCCACTTCTCAGTTCCACCCAAATAGCCTCCCTAGATGAGCCCTCCAATCTATCCTGCCAAAGCACTGCTGTAATATCTTCCCTGACTAGCAATGCAACACCTCCACCTCTTGCCCCTCCAATTCTATCACACCTGAAGCAACGAAATCCTGGAATATTTAGTTTCCAATCACAGCCCTCCTGCAACCATGTTTCACTGATCGCCACAACATCATACTTCCAGGTGTCTATCCAGACTCTAAGCTCATCCACCTTTCTTACAATGCACCTAGCATTAAAATATGCACATTTAAGAAACCCCCCGTCTCTTATTCTCTGTTTATTTCCTTTTTTTTCTTTCTCCTCTTGTGTCCGAGTGCTTTCCTTTTCTGCTTCCTGCCTCCCATTCTGTCTACTTGCTTTCTCTATTTGAGTCCCTCGCCCCAACCATTCTAGTTTAAAGTCTCCCCAGTGGCCTTTGCAAATTTCCCCGCCAGGATATTGGTCCCCCTCGGGTTCAAGTGCAACCCATCCTTTCTGTACAGGTCCCACCTTCCCCAAAAGAAGTCCCAATGATCCAGAAACTTGAATCCCTGCCCTCTGCACCAGTCTTTCAGCCACGCATTTATCCTCCACCTCGCTCCATTCCTACTCTCACTCTCGCGTGGCACAGGCAGTAATCCTGAGATTGTTACCTTTTTGGTCCTTTTCCTTAACTCTCCTCCCAACGCCCTAAATCCTCCCTTCAGGACATCTTCCCTTTTTTTACCTATGTCATTGGTACCTATATGTACCACGACCTCAGGCTCCTCTCCCTCTGATTTCAGGATATCTTGGATGCGTTGAGACACGTCCGATACCTTGGCACCAGGGAGGCAGACCACCATCCTGGTCTCCCGACTGCATCCACAGAATCGCCTATCCGACCCCCTAACAATAGAGTCCCCAATTACTATTGCCCTCTTCTTTTTTTCCCTACCTTTCGGAGCAACAGGGCCGGTCTCTGTGCTGAAGGCCCGTCCGCTGTCGCAACCCCCGGGTAGGCTGTCACCCCCATCCGTACTCAAACAGGAGTACTTATTTGCAAGGTGTACCGACATTGGAGTACTCACTCGTTCCTGCCTCTGACCCTTGCCCTTCCTTAGCGTGACCCACATGTTTCTCTCCCGTGGTTTTGGAGTGACCACTTCCCTATAACTCCCCTCTATGACCTCCTCACTCTCCCTGACCAGACAGAGGTCATCGAGCTGCTGCTCCAGGATCCAAATACGGTCCCTTAGAAGCCCCATCTCTCTGCACCTGGTGCAGATGTGGACGTCTGGAGGGCCATCCGACACCATGACCTCCCACATCTGACATCCAGAACAGTACACTGCTCTGACTCTCATTCTCTCGCCTTACCCTGGATCCGATACCAGTATAATACAATAGAAACTGCTGGGAGAAATCAGCAGGCATCTGACTCACAAACAGCTGCTCCCTCTTGACCTGCACACCTTTGAAATATGGAAGGAAACAAGAGCACCCGGGGAATACCCATACGATCAAAGGGAAAAGGGGCAAACTCCATACAGACAGCACCCATATTCAGGATTCCGGGTCTCTGCCACTTTTAGGCAACAACTTTATGGCCAATGTACTGCCCAATTGTCTTGAACTTAATTGAAACAGTAGCTGTAAAGGGGGACATAGTGTCACTTGGAGATTTAAAACTGAAAATGAATATTTTCATTTTTTCAGTAACCAAATTTATCAACGTATAATTTTTTGTGTGTTGGAAAACCAAATAAAGTGGCACAGCTGGTAGACTTGCTGCCTCACATGCCAGAGATCTGTGTTCGATCCTGTCCTCGGGCACTGTCTGTGTTGAATTTGCACATTCTCCCTGCAAGCGTGTGTGTTTCCTCCCACATCCCAAAGACGCATTGGCTTTGTAGGTTAACTTGTCTAAAATTGTCCCTAATGCGTAGGGAGTGGGTGAGGAAAGTGGGATAACAGAACTTGTGTGAATGGGTAGACAAAAATTCTGGAGAAACTCAGCGGCTGAGGTAGCATCTATGGAGCGAAGGAAATAGGCGACGTTTTGGGTCGAGACCCTTCTTCAGACTGATGTGAGGGTGGAGGGGATGGGAAGAAGAAAAGAAGAGGCGGAGATAGTGGGCTGAGGGCGAGCTGGGAAGGGGAGGAGAAAGCAGGGATTATCTGAAATTGAAGAAGTCAATGTTCATACCGCTGGGGTGTAAACTGCCCAAGCAAAATATGAGGTGCTGCTCCTCCAATTTACGGTGGGCCTCACTCTGGCCATGGAAGAGGCCCAGGACAGAAAGGTCAGATTCGGAATGGGAGTGGGAGTTGAAGTGCTGAGCCACCGGGAGATCGGGTTAGTTATTGTGGACCGAGCGGAGTTGTTGGGCGAAGCGATCACCAAGCCTACGCTTGGTCTCACCGATGTAAAGCAGTTGACACCTAGATCAGTGGATGCAACAGACGAGGTTGGTGGTGGTGCAGGTGAACTTGTGTGCTGCACCTGGTAAGTCTTCTTGGGTCCTTGAATGGCGTCAAGGGGGGAGGTAAAGCGACAAGTGTAGCATTTCCTGCGGTTGCAAGGGAAAGTGCCAGGAGAGGGGGTGGTTTGGGTGGGAAGGGATGAATTGACCAGGGAGTTACGGAGGGAGAGGTCTCTGCAGAAAGCCTATGGGGATCCCATTGGTAGACAAAAAGGCTGGAGAAAAATCAGCGGGTAAGGCAGCATCTATGGAGCGAAGAAATAGACGACGTTTCGGGTCGAGACCCTTCTTCAGATTGATGTCGGGGGGGGGGGGGAGACGAAAAAGAAAGGACGAGGCGGAGACAGTAGGCTGTGGGAGAGCTGGGAATGGGAGGGGAATGAGGGAGAGAGCAAGGCCGACCTGAAATTTGAGAAGCCAACGTTCATACCACTGGGGTGTAAACTACCCAAGCAAATATGAGGTGCTGCTCCTCCAATAAGCAATGGGCCTCACTCTGGGCATGGAGTAGGCCCAGGACAGAAAGGTCGGATTCGGAATGGGAAGGGGAGTTGAAGTGTTGAGCCATCGGGAGATCAGGTTAGTTATTATGAACTGAGTGGAGGTGTTGTGCGAAACGATCGCCAAGCCTGCGCTTGGTCACACCGAGGTTGATCATACGCTGAATAATCCAACCATATTTTTATTTGGAAGTGGAAAGAAATAATAGAAATGGCATTCATTGCAACGTGTAAATAGAGTTGAGATACTGTATTATAGTTTTGCTGCATGTCATTGTGGTGTATATCATGTCTTGATTGGTGAATATACTTAGTTTGTGACTTTAATTGAAGCAGAAATAATATGTGAATGCTTCATTGAGCATAATTCCGACTGGTAACTATGCACTTCGTCCGAGCACATTATCACACACGTCATGCAAGCCGTTTTAAATGACCATCTAAACTGTTGTTTGCACGACTGACAACAGAGAAAAAAAATAAGTGAGAGCCCTGCATGGTGTATAATATTTTTGACACTGTCATAGGCCTTTCTTACATATGCTGTCACAACGCACTGTAGTCTATAAACAACCCTTCAGTAATTTTCCTTGCCCTCCATTTCAGAATAATAGTGTTTTAACCAATAACTCAACACTAGCACTGGCAATGAATATATAAATAAAAAGCTGAGCTTTCCAGCCTCTTATCTCATTGGTCACGCTCGGCTGCAAATCTGGTGGACCATTTTCCTCCAGTCGTGGGGCTGGGGGATTGGGAGGGGCCTCACAAATGGAACAGCTTAGGGCCTCTCTTCATCTAAATCCGGCCCTGTAATCAGCCATTGTCTATCCAAATGCTTGTACATCCTATCCTTCACAATTCCCTTGAGTAATTTACCCATCACTGATGTCAGGTTCACTGGCTTGTAGTTCCTGCCTTGTACTCCAAATCTTCTAAAATAAAGGCAGAGCATAATGCACCTTTAAGTCTTCCGGTGGCATAACCGTGGCAAACAAAGATACAAAAGTCACAGCCTGAACCTAAGGAATTTCTTCACTGGCCATGATACATTTTGTCAGGGCCTACAACTAATTAACTAGTTAGTTAATGAGAGGCTGTGTGTTAAGGTGCAAGTGCTGTGAAACTTTGGCTCACGAGGCTTCACAGAGGAGATGGACCAGAGGGTGACAGCAGGATAAGGGATGGTCAGTTTTTCTTTTTTTATTGTGTGACTCTTCCTTGGTCTTTATGCTGTGGAGATGACAGTTCGGGCAATCGTATGCCCTTCCTGCAGGATGTGGGTTTGTCCTTGCAACCCTTCTAAAATAAAGACACAGCATTATGCACATTCCAGTCTTTCCAGCCCCACAACAGTGGCGAAGAAAGATACATCAGTCTCCACGGGAACCCAGCGATTTCTTCCCTTGCTTCTCTCAACATCCAAAGGTACACATGGTCAGGCACTGGGAATAATTTCATTTTTATGTGCCTGAAAACCTGCAATGTTTATATGACATCATTTGTAGCTAAAAGATATTGGCAGGATGGAGAAAGCTATAAAAATAAACAATCTAGGCTGTGATTGTTTCATTTGAAAGAAAGGAGACGGAGCCAAAGCAATAAAAAGTCATAGAGCATGGGAACAAGCCCTTCAGCCATTTGTTCGTGGTAACCACGATGCCCCATGCAAGCTAGATCCATTTGCCCCATATCCCACAAACATTTACCAATACCGT
This sequence comes from Amblyraja radiata, assembly GCF_010909765.2. NCBI lineage: Eukaryota > Metazoa > Chordata > Chondrichthyes > Rajiformes > Rajidae > Amblyraja > Amblyraja radiata. Next base: position 62,727,447 of record NC_045963.1, on the reverse strand, counting down.
GTACAACTATAACATAACTAGTCCAAGTGCAGACCCATTGGGTCTGTTCCCCCAACGTGCGGTTGTGGGGGGGGGGGGGATGCGGCATGCAGCATCACACACGGGGGGAGGAGTGGGGGGGGTGGGGGAGAGGGGAGAGAGGGGGAGGGGGGGGGGAAGAGGTGGGGAGAGAGAGGAGGGGACAGAGAGTGCCTTTTTACTTCAACACAAACCCCCCAAACAACCATTTGCAGGCATTTCCTTTTTACTTCAAATCAACCATATTTTCATTTTCAAACCACATTAAGGGCACTCACAGTTGAGTAGACATGTGTTCAGTGTTATTCAGAGCTCAGAGAGACGTGACCTCCATCTTGCAGAGACTGAGTGAGGCACACCACTTCCTGGTTTTATAGTCCCTCCCCCTCACTCCAGCAGGGGCAGCAGAGAGAATGGTGATTTAAAAAAAAACATTAATATGTCTCTGATTTCTCATCGATGGGAAATATCCTCTGGCCCAGGAAGGCAAACGTGGGCTCTGAGCGAGGTGGCCAAAAATGACGGCCGTAGGTGGCGCCGTTCTCTCGGAAATCGCAGCACAGTGGGCCAAAAGCGGTCAAGATCAAACTTTTAGTAAGATAGATGTCCCAACTTCTATATTCGATACCTAACTGATAAAGAAACGCTGATATATTCGATACCTAATTTCACATTTACCAAACCAATTTACCTACAAATCTGGATGTCTTTGGCGTGTGGGAGGAAACCGAAGACCTCAAAGAAAACCCACGCAGGTTATGGTGAAAACGTACAAACTCGATACAGACAGCACCCATAGTCAGGATCGAAGCTGGGTCTCCGGCGCTGCAAACACTGTAAGGCAGTAACTCTACCGCTGTGCCACAATGCCACCCTAGAGGTTTATCTCTTTAATGTTAGGTACTCAAACATCCTTTGTGTTTACTGCAACTATTTCCCTTGCAGGAGAAGAGTTCAGCCACCATGGCCAGTGAGGATTGTAAAACTGTTGCTTCCATAAAGACGGCCGTGAGGAGCGTCACCAAAGCATCTGACGTCAGGGAAGACAATGCTTTGTTCTTGCAGCCGTACAGTAACTGGGAACAGTTCCTAATGCCTGGCCCACTCTCTGTGGCCATTTTAGGTGAAATAATATTCCTTTCCGCAGGACAAGACTTTGCAATTGACAAGGGTATGCCCAAGGAAGGATTTAAGTTCATGAAATATCCCAATTCATTCCGTACCTCTTTAGTGCAAGTGAGCAATGAGGGCTGGGAGGCTTTTCAGACAGCTCACAAGAACATGGACCAAATCCGGCTTCTCTCTGTGATGGTCCCGATTGACATGAAGGATGTTGTGAAGATCCTCATGCAGAAGAATCCAAAGTACACTGAAGATTTACTCCCGATCCCTCTGAACAGCATCAAATCTACTGCAGATAAATGTTTGAAGCTTTCCACGGCTGTGGAGGAGAAATTTAATGCAGTCATCCGTCTGATCAATGAACTACTGGAGGCCTGTACAAGCTCCAAAGGAGTGTATGAGGAACAATTAAAGGAAATACGATTGAAAAAGGAACTTGCTGAAATGCAGGAGATAGCAGCTAAAGAAACAAAAGCCAAGTTGGAAGAAAATCATCAAAAACTGGAAGCCCAAATAAAGGAAGCAAAGGAAGATTACAAAGCCAGCATGGATTCCATACCTGTTGGCTGGGATGCTGTGGGCATGTCTATGGCAGAAACACTTGTGAATGGTTTAAGTGCATGCATCAGTGGAAGCATGTTCAAGGCTTTCTCTGGGGAAAGCAGTAATAAATGTCATAATTCCAGTTCAAGGAATGATCATAATAACACCTATCCGAATTCTGCTGAAGGAGTTGAGAATGATATCATTTATAAAGCAGAGACTCTACAAAATGTTATTCAGCATATTCGTCCTTTCCTGAATGAGGATAACAAAATTAACTTGAGTAAGTTGAACAGTGCGGATGGAGCTGACATGTTAAGCTATTGTAAAAAAAGCTTGGATGATTTGCAGCAGAGAGCAACAGATGGAATGGACTGCAAAGAGAAGCACACAGCATTGATGATCTGTGAAGCAGGAATTGGAATATGTGAGGATCTGGTAACAATGGGAAAGTCTAAACAAGCTGACATAAACAAAATGGCTGAACTAGCTATGAAGATCAAACAAGTGATGCAGAAATCAATTACATTCACCTCTCTTAGCAAGGGAAAGACAGGATCCATGGGGTTAACTGCCAGTCCACCACACATTGCTACATCTCAACCAGCAGAGGGACTCAGTGGTGTACAGACAGCCAGTCACAATGCCAGGATCAAAGTGGAACAGTCCGCAGCTCAGCTACGAGCCTCACAGGAGATGTCCCAGAAAAGCTTTGAGAATATAATGGAGAATAACAAAGAACTCCAACAGATCCTGGAGACTCTGAAGCGTTGTAATGTTCAGGAAATAGACTTTAATACAACTGTGAAGATGCTCCTGAAGGGATTGGATGCATTAGGCCGTGTGAAGGAACAATGGGGGAAGATGGTGCTCTTCTTCACCATGATGTCAAACCTGATCGAAAGCTCACTGAACCCATCACTTCTCAAATTCACGGAGTACAGTCAAAAGATTTCTGGCTATTCACCGAACCAGCTGACACAGGATCTACTGTACACACAGATCTCTCATGCCACCAACATTGCCAGCCTTGTCCACATGATTGCTGAAACCTACGTACAGGTCTCCACCCACCACCTGATGGACCGAGTCAACAGCCTGGGGAAATTACTGGGACTCGACCCAAATCGGGACAGGAAATAGGTTTATTCGAGAACGTCACAAGTTTGGATCAGACTGCGATGAAGCATCAAAAGCCATAGAGGTTCTTGTTCAGAAGAACAAGGACCAGTATAAAAAACGTGTGCAGGCGAGAATAGATACGCTGAATAACAGTGTGCAGGCCTTGCTATCCCCAGCCACTCCAGAAGAAATTCAAGAAATTCAAGATGCCGTGCAAGAGGGATTTGTGGAAATAGCAGAGGAAGTTATTAATGATTTTTACTAATCTGCTGCTCCCACACAGACCTCACTTATTATTCCAATTCCCAAATATCAATGCAGTTTATCGATTCTATCTTCATTATATTTTAATAAAGATGGTGTTGCTCTTTTTTTATGAAGGAGGCAGCAGGTTACATGAATAACAGCATCTTCCAATTTATTGAAAGCATATAGTCATTTTCCAAGGGCTGGGCCGTCAAGAACGAGAGTATGTATGTTGAAGGGGAGAAGGGAAAGATTTGATTGGAACCCGAGGGGCAATTTTTTACACAGAGGCTTGTTGATATACGGAATGCACTATAGAGGCAGGCATAGTAACATTTATAAAATATTTCTACAGGTACATGGATAGAAAAGCTTTAGACAGATATAGACCAAACATGGCCAATTGGAACTAGCTTAGATGGGCAACTTGGTTAACATGGATGAATTTGACTCTTAAGATTCAAAACATTTTCACATAAATTTATTAAAGTGGCAGACGTAGTGAGCAAAATGGGACCTGAAACCATGGAAGCAGAGGCACTGTTTCTAAAAGATGAGGTGACACTGAACCTTTCTAAGGTTAAGTCATAACTGAAATATTCACCTGTGTTGTTGTGAAGGTTTTGAAGATTCTGGAGAGAGTTAAAGAACGATCATGGCAGGATTAATTAAATAGAATGAACCTGTTCTCATTAGCAGGTCCAGTCGATACTGATATTAAATGATGGGCAAATGGCAAGTGATGTGTGAGTAAATGACTTTTGTCCAGTAAATGGTTATAATCCGGAACTTGCAGTTTCTAAAGATGATGGAAATATAATTGATTGTAGCATTCCAAGGAGATTTGGGAAGGCATGTAAGCTAAATATATTGAGGCTCCACGTAAATAATTTATAGGGTTCTGTGTAAACTGGAAGGATGAGGTTGAATAGATTTCTTGACAGACACATAACATTAACTCAATCGCCCAGTTGGCCTCCTCCTTTGCTTCTACCAATTCTGTAATTCAGTAAAATATCTTGCACTTCTGGTTCATTATTTGATTATTAGAATAGAATTGTTTTTAATTGCTTTAATTGAGACATATGCCCAGGTTCACATTTGCCTGAGATTAAGTTGTTTGTAATTTGCTAAAAATATCCAAGAATATGTTCAATATTTCACATTAACTTTTCAATAAACTGTTTATGCTTGTTTATGCTTGATGTTGTTTGACCAAATCCTTGAATTTCCTCACATTCATTGATAATTCCTTTAAGATCACCAATGTGTTTTAATGACATTATTTCTAATATCTGAGGACAACTGAGAATAAAAATTATGTCCTTTTGAAGATTTTGAAGTCTCCAGTGGAATTGTACTTTTAAGGTCAGTTACTGTTGTGTTTATTTGTTGCTTCAAATAACATTCGGACACGGGAGTTAACTAACACTTCTTTATTCTTAACGCCACCTTCAGTCTTGCTTGTGCGTCCATACCATTGCGCAAGACATCAAATATGTTGATTCTATCTCATACATCACACTCCTCCCCCTTTAACTTGGAGGCAGGTAACACAATTTCTATTACATACGCACCACTCCTCCCCTTTTAACTAAATTTCACCTTCACGGTATATGCTCTTTACCTAACACTTAATTGATTAATACACTGATCGAAAATTGTATTATTGAAGTCATCTTACCATACATCCTCATAACTGTAATACATGTGCACAACCTTTTATCCGAAAGCCTTGGGACCAGACCCTTTTCGTAATTCGGAATTTTTCGGCTTTAGGAATGGAAGATTTTTAGCGTAGATTTTAACGGCTGGCTCAGTGGTAGAGTGCTCGGCTCATATCCGCAAGGACGCGAGTTTGCGCCTCGATCCCGGCAGTTACTCGATCGCGAGTTTGAGTCTTCAATGTAGTTTTTTCTTGCAGAATAGGAGAGAATAGGGAGGGTTAGGCTGGGATCATTCTCTGCGAGATGATCTTAGTGCGGGAGACAAGTGTAAGAGAGGTGTACTGACTGTGTGGGCAGAACTTTGGAAGTGATTGCCCACCATTCTCAAAAGCCGCTGTGTCTCCCTGTCCCAGGGATAGCAGGGGGCGATTAAACAGCACAATACCCCCCTCCCCCTCCAACTCCAGAGGAATCCGCTCCCTGATGGGCCGCTACGGCGACAAGTGGCAGTTCACCCACAGCCCTAGCTGTGCCACCCCAAGAACAAGACGTACCTTGCACACCATCAGCTTCTGCCCCTGCGGGGAGCCTGTTCCTCTAGAGTTGGAGCGGGGCTGGGCTGGAGTTGCTGATCTGGGATCTCCATGCTTGCAGTGGGCCTGGGGGTCGGTGTCCCGATGAGGGGGCGCAGCTCGGGCTGTAGGCGAACTGCCACTTATCGCCGTAGCGGCCCATCGGGGAGCGGCTTCTGGTGGTCCTGACGTCTCCGGCCAGTTTGCAGTTTTCCTCTGGAGTTGGAACGGGGCTGTGCTGCTGCTGGCTGTGGGTCTCTGGGATCTCCGTGCTTGCAGTGGGCCTGGGGGTCGGTGTCCCATTGGTCCTGACGTCTCCGGTGACTGGCACTGGCCTGCTGGCATCGCCGACGTGAAGACAGTGCAAAGCCCCCATGCCGGTGCAATGGGCGGGGAGCTGGAGAGGGGAGGGAAGGGGTCACACACATGGCTGGGAAGCAGAGGGGTGTAGGTGGGGTGAAACTGAAGGGAGCTCTTAAATGTTAAACCCATTTGCTCACATTAGGCCCGTATCCTTCTAGTCATACTCTCCCTCCACCCCCCTGCCCTTGTCTCTCTTTTCTCCCCTATAAATTTACCCCCTCCTCCATTGAGCCCCAGCTGACTTTGCCACTATCTCTCCCCTCTCCTCACCCTCCACCACCATTCCTTCCCCTAGCGACACAACTCGCACCTCGTCAATTCTCCAGCTTCAAAATGTGCATCTCTATAATACTTCTGTGTGTTCATCTCTGTTCTTTGTGCATATAAACACCCTCTCCCCCCCCCCCCCCACCTGTAGTCACTTATGACCTGTCATACTTTGTGTTGTTCCTACACTCCCAGCTTTCTCCCTCTGCATCCAACACATTATTATTCAACATTTCCACCACCTTCAACATTATCCCACCGCTGGTCCCATCTTCCAATTCATACTCTCCGCTTTCCGGGGGGTACCTCTCCCTCCAACTCCTTGGTTCACTCTTCCCCAGCTGAAACATCACCAATTCATACTCTCCGAGTCTACACTTGGTCTCGCCAATGTACAGAAGGCCACATTGGGAACACTGGATGCAGTAGACGAGGTTAGAGGAGGTGCACGTGAAACTCTTTCTCACCTGGAATGACTATTGGAGGCCCTGGATGTCTCAGATCTCTGTCTCAGATCTCCGTGAGATCTATTTCAGGTTCCTATGGGAAGCAAGAGAAGAGATTCCTGGATTCTGACCTTGATTTTTACATCTCCATTTGCCACAGGGGAGATGCCAGAAGACTGGAGGAGTGCTATTTTTCTTCTTTTAAATAAGAAGGGCAGCAGGGATAAGCCAGGTAACTGCAGGACAGTGAGTCGTTTGTTAGTGGTCAGGAAATAATGGAAGAAAATCCTATGGGTAAGACACAGTGCTGGGGATGTTGGCCTGAGTGAGGACCCGGACCTTGGTTCACGTGTCCTTCTTGTGAATTTGAAGGATTACAAAGACCTGAAGGCAAATTAACAACAGGAAATCTGGGACATATCTGATGGTGGATAGAAAGAGGGTAGGACACTCCACAACTAGTTGTCAGACATACAGTTGGTTCCTCAGCACTATAAAAGCCATCTACAGTATGGCCCAAACACCTAATGCTCAACTTTCTGACTGCTCAGAATGGGTGTGAGTTCAGCAGAGAGCAATGGAGTTGACATCTACTTGAAGCAAAACTTGGAAAACTTCATCAACTGTAATTGTCTTTCTTGCCATAATATTGAATCCACTTCAAACAAAATTTTGCAGGAGAGGAGGTACTCATCAGGCCAAATTGGAAACTCTTCAATGTGCACTTGTACACTCAAAATCAAGGTCAGCCACATAGAACATAGCATATAGAGTAGTACAGCACAGCACTAAATCCTTAGGTCCACAATGTCTGTGCCGAACATGATGCCAAGACCAACTCTTATCAGCCTGCTCATAATCCATATCCCTCCGTTACTTGCATATACATGTGCCTGTCCAAAAGTCGCTTAAAAGCCACTATCATATCTGCCTCTACCAATACCCCCAGCAATATGTTCCAGTCACTCACCCCTCTCTTAATGGAGGAAGTTGATTGGAAGGGCACCCAACCTGGGACAGAATTAAGTCAACAGGAATGGGAATGGGAACATGAGATGTTTGGATCGGACTGTGATGAAGCATCAAAAGCCAGAGAGGATCTTATTAAGATGACCAAGGAGCTGTTGAAAAATGTATGCAGACAAAAATAGACAGGATTAATAATAGTGTGAAGACCTTGCCATTCACAGCCACTCCAGAAGAAATGAAAGAAGTTTGTGTTGTGCAATGAAACATCTGTAAAGAGCTCAAACTCGCACGGATTGAAACACAAGCATCTTTATTGTTCAGGTCATCAACTACACAGCAGATCATCACACGTTCACACTGCTACTCAGACTGGCAAGCAGTGGGCAGGATCTTACACTATGAATGTTACCATTAGGGGGGGTTATAATTACAAAGCATTGTAATTGGCTAACATGCTATAGCCAATGCTACAACATCCAAATACGACCCAGCGAACCTTTTATAAAGCTGCAATGCGACTTCCTGCCGCTTGTATTCAATGCCCTGACTGATGATGGCAAGCATAGCATTTGTCTTCTTTCTCATTATATCTACTTACCACTTACAGGTAGATTTAGACTTGCACCCCACGATCACACTGTGCATCAAATGTGTGAAGGGTCCTGCCATTAACCGTATAGTTTCATCTTAACATTTAACCTAGGGGGGGGGGGGGGGTTGTGGAGGAGTGGGGTCTCTTGTTCCCTTCTGCTCCTTACTGCTTCTCAACATCTGTTTGCGTTGTTCCTTGACCATCCTGCAACGGCGTCGATCTGACTTCAATTCAATTTTAGAGGCCCCCAAACCAAGATCAAGCAGAGGCCCCCAAATCAAGATCCCTTTGAAGCCACGACGCCAATGTTAAATGGCCCTCGTTGCCCCCCTCTGATAGGGCCTGGTGTTGTTGGGTTGCAGAATGGAAGGGATAACTTTATGGCTTTGCAATCTTGGTCCTTCTCTTGCTCAGAGCAAATTTCAGAACTTTGTGCATTGAAGTCTCGATGGTTTCTGAGCTGTTGTCAGGAATGTGAAGTTGGAGAATGCCCTAGAACAACTTAATCAGCAGCTGGTCTGTAAGTGGCATTGAATTCCTTTACCACGGTGTTATGAGTTGGCCCTATTATTTTCAAAGCATATTTGGTCCGGGATGGGAAGTGTGTGGGATGGAGAGAGGGAAGGGCGGTGAGGAAGAAGAGCAGCACTGTGGGAGGAAGAGATGGAGGGGCGGTGAGGAGGGAGTGCCATGCTGTGGGAAAGAGGGATGGATGGGCAGTGAGGAGGATTTATATGCCTGTAAGTGAGATTGAATTCCTTTACCACAGTGTTGATAATTGGCCGTATTACTTTCAAAGAATATTGTACAACTTTACATTTCACACAGTTCAATACCCCTGTCGAGTCCTTCGAGATCGGTCCGCGATGAGAAGTCTCTGGGAGGGAGGGAGGGAGGGAGGGAGAGAAGGAGGGGGCTCTGATAGTAAACTATAATACCCAGCACAGTGAAATAATGCTTGATTCATAGGCTTAAAGTCAATATCCAGTCGTGCTGATGTTGTGTTGCAGAATGGAAGATGGTGGAATATTCTATGTGTGAAAAAGACAGCAAAGCTTTTTGAAACTTTAATCATCAATAACTTTTGAAATATAGCATGAAATGTTGATTACGGCATGGACGGTAAAAATGTGAGTTGCAATGTGGGAAAGCGCTACGGCATAGGGTTTTGACGAAAATACAAACTAACACATACACGGCCAGTCACATACATACACACATACCTACATACAAGATTAGACTTTTAATAGTATACTAGACTAAGTGGGACCCGTTGGGTCCCAGCTACACATGGGAGGGCTGGTCTCCAAACACAATATTCCACCTCTCCACCAATTCCAATATTGCTGGCCAGTGGGGGAGAGGGGGGGAGTGGGGGGGGGGGGGGGGGGCTTTCTGGAGCGTTAGTATGGGTGTTGTCGGCCGAAGGGACTGGTTTACAGACCACATAAAACCACATAAAAGGTACTCACAGTTCAAGAGACAGTGGTGTGTAGATTCTCAGCTCAGACTGAGTTGTGGCCTCTCGCACACCATCTTGCAGCGACTGAACCACGTCCAGACTTCTGGGTTTTATAATCTCTCCCCCCAGAAGGGGCGTGGCCTTCATCATGGTGATTGACAGGAGTGAGAATCTCAAGTTTTTTAAACACTAATAACTCTTTTACTTTTCATCTATGGGAAAAATCCTCCGGGCCTGATCATCAGAGGAGGACTGAGTAAAATGGCCAAAAAATCACAGCCATATATGGTAGCGTTTTTTTTTCTAAATTCAAACAACACAAACAGGAAGTGGTCAAGATGAGACTTTTAATTAGATAGATAGATAGATAGATAGATAGATAGATAGATAGATAGATAGATAGATAGATAGATAGATAGATAGATAGATAGATAGATAGATAGATAGATAGATAGATAGATAGATAGATAGATAGATAGATATTAAGTGGAATCAAGTCAAAAACGGAATTAGTGCAATGGCGAGGTATTTTAAAAGAAATGGAATAAAAGCAAGGTTAATCTTTTTAAAATGTTATATTATATTCAATGAATCAGTTAAAACCGTGAGGTGTAACGGAATTACTGCAATCAAGTCAAAAACCACGAGGTATTTTTAAAGAAACCTAATAAGCGCAAGGTTAGTTTTTTTGGACTCTTCACTTCCCCGAGCCGAGCGAGCGGGGCCGAGAAAGTGAATCTTTAAGCAAGGTCAATCTTTTTTTTTTTTTTAATTGCGAGGTGTTTTAAAATAATCTTATCTTTAAAGATGGCAAAAATGAAGCTGCTGGAAAAAGGCTGTCTGTGAGAAGTGTTTTTGGCTTTTGTTTAAACTTTAATCATTAATAACGTGACATATAGGATGAAATGTTAAGTGAACCTGATATGGGCATGGTCGGGTATATATACATACACATACTCAAAACAAACAATTATTGTGCAATGGTAATAATAATAGTTTATTGTAGTTCAGAGCTTATGTGAGGTTGTAGTGTTTACTAGCCTTATGGCTGTTGGGAAGAAGCTGTCCCTGTTTCTATGCAAGATCTCTAAACTAAACTAAGTTAATCTACACAGGACATGGGAAATGTGTTAAATGAGTAATTTGCATCAGGATTCACCAAGGGAAGGACATGCGAGCTGGGAGAGGGATCTTGTGGGCTGAGGCAGTATGAGATCAAGAAGGGCATGGGGCTGGGTGTTTTGAAGAGCATTAAGGTGGACATGTCCTCAGAGTATGATTGGATCTATCTCAGGTTATTAAAAGAGGCAAAACAGGAGAATACTGGGGCCCAGATGAAGATCTTTGCATCCTCACTATTAACAGTCCAGATCCTGGAGGATTGGAGAGCAGCGAATATAGTTTGTTCAAAAGAGGAAATAGAGATAATCCAGGACCCTGGAGCACCCAACGTTATTAATATCCCTCTTCTGTATTTCTAAAAGGACCATGGCGGTTGCAAAGTATTTTATGGAAGCAGAAGCTACCAACAAGATTGGGGAGCGTCTCTCAAAACAGGTCGAAACTGTGGGGTTGCTGGCCAGCAAACTGACCACGATTGGGAACAGAGCCCCGGGTGAAGCAGATGTTCATGTGATCCAGCAGCTGGTCCGGAAAGCACACTGTGAAGCAAAGGAGGCCTATGACATGGCTTTTGGCTATCTGAGAAGGGTTCAGTTAGTCTGTGAGAATCTAATGCAAGAGAAAGGCAGAATGGAAGAAGAGATGAAACTGAAGAAACAGGAACTGAGCGCCTTACATGGACAGCTTCCAACCATTAGACAGCAGATGAACTACCACGAACAATACATGCATAGCTTAAACGAGCAACTGAGAGTGGCAGAGAGAGCTTTGCAGGCACAAAGGGAACATGAGAGGTCTATGGAAACTGGGCGGAATGTGAGCCTGTGGCTGATGCTTATTCCCATTATTGGCCCCATAGCAGGTGAGTTATTGCGAAGTGAAGATCCAAATATAGATTGAATGTATTAGTTCATCCAAGTTTTGATTTATCAGATGTCCGAGTGAGAGGGAAGTTCAGAACATCCAGAAGCAGTTCTCAGACTATGGATATTGCAAAGGATCTTGACAGTAAATGAAAAGATGTTAAACACTGACTCTTTCCTTTCCAATAAAACTGTTGGACATATTTAGTGGGTTAGGCAGGACCTGTGGACAGGGAAGATGCGTTAACGTTACAAGCTTTGGTGTGATGAAGGGTCTATGACCTTTCATGAGAACTGTGTAAAAAATGGAAATAAATTAGTTTCAAGATGTGGGGTACATCTTGAGAGACCAGCAAGATCTGTGATCGGGTGGAGGACGGAGGGTTTTAGATGACAAAAGGTGTTCAGTGAAAGTGTGTGGTAAAGGGAATCGAGAATAACAACAGGTGACTAGGATGGTTGATTATCTCAATGCCCTGAACTCAGTGTTGATTCCCAAAGTTGTGCCCCATTGGGAGATGAGGTGCAATCCCTGAGCTACATTAGAGCAGTGGTGATGAATGCAGCCTCCGTTAAGTGGGAATGGGAAAGAAAATGTCTTTTGGATTTCCAACAATTGATGCAATTTGCTTTTTTTCTTTCTGCTGTCGATGAATGAATGAAAACATAAGATAGTATCTTTTGAGGATAGTATCATAGCATTTAAAAACAGCAAATATGACTCTTGTTGAAGGAGGTAGTTATAGTCCAGTTAATCTAACATTTCATTGTTGACAGGGTGCTAGTGAGAAATCAAAAGATGAAGTAGCTGATTTTGTAGGAAAGCTGAATGTAATCAAACCAAGTCACCACAGTTTTATGATAGGTAAAGCCTGTTTGACCAATTTGTTGTCTTTATATGAGGATTTGACAGGGAAAGTTAATAAATACAATATATTCTCAAGTTTTATTTTGGAGAGGGTGCGGGTTTACCCAAGGTGGAATATTTAAAAATCAGAATATTTGAAAGGTTTTTTTTCCAGAGTGGATGGTGGGTATTTGGAACAAACCACCAAGAATGGTGGTGGAGGCAGATACAATCATGACGTTTAAAAGGGTTTTAGATAGGCATATGCATACAGACAATAGCCAATAGGTGCAGGAGCAGGCCATTCGGCCCTTTGAGCCAGCACCGCCATTCAATGTGATCATGGCTGATCATCCCCAATCAGTACCCAGTTCCTGCCTTCTCCCCATATCCCCTGACTCTGCTATCTTTAAGAGCCCTATCTAGCTCTCTCTTGAAAGTATCCAGAGAACTGCTCTCCACCACCCTCTGAGGCAGAGAATTCCACACTCACAACTCTCTGTGAGAAAAAGTGTTTCCTTGTCTCCATTCTAAATGGCTTACCCCTTATTCTTGAACTGTGGCCCCTGGTTCTGGACTCCCTCAACGTTGGGAGCATGTTTCCTGCCTCTAGTGTGTCCAAACCATTAATAATCATATATGTTTCAATAAGGTACCCTCTCATCCTTCAAAATTTGAGTATACAAGCCCAGAAGCTCCATTCTCTCAGCGTACAACAGTCCCGCCATCCCGGGAATTAACCTTGTAAATCTACGCTGCACTCCCTCAATAGCAAGAATGTCCTTCCTCAAATTATGGGACCAAAACTGCACCCAATACTCCAGGTGTGGTCTCACTGGGGCCCTGTACAACTGCAGAAGAACCTATTTGCTCCTATACTCAACTCTTCTTATTATGAAGGCCAACATGCCATTCGCTTTCTTCACTGCCTGCTGTTCTGCATGTTTCTTTCATATGCAGGCAATGGAGGAGTATAAATCACATGCAGGCACGCGAGATTAGTTCAGCTTGGCATCATGTTTGGCACATTGTGGGCCAAAGGGCCTGTTCCGGTGCTGTACTTTTCCATGTTTTCTGTGGCCCTCTCGAATTCCAAAACACGTTTGACAAGATGCCACATAAAAGTCCAGGGCATAAATGAATGTACTGGAGGAAGTGTGTCTGAAGTGGATGTCAATACTGACTGGCCAAAATTACATTAGATTAGGGACAGACCTGAGGGATTGTGGCCTTATCCTGCTGCTGTAAGAGAGAACTTCTGCTTACTTCAAACAGCACAAAGTGCTGGAGTAACTCAGCAGGTCAGGTAACATCTCTGAGGAAAATGGATGTGACGTTTTGGGTCAGGACCCTTCTTCACACTGATAAATGATGTTTTGGGTTGGGTCCTATTTTCGGACCCTTCTCCTCAAGGCTCTGCTTACTTCAGTTTGAAGCGACCTGTTCCTTATCTTGTAGTTATGTCTCATGCACCACATTCTCTCTCTGGTGAAAATATTCCTGTCAAATCTTCCTTGTCATCTGACATGCTTGGAGCACAATAGACGCAGGAGAGGGCCATTCATGCCTTCGAGCCAGCACCGCCATTCAATGGTATCATGGCTGATCACCCAAAATCAGTATCCCGTTTCTGCCTTCCCTCCATAACCCTTAACTCTGTTATCCAGAAAAGCTCTATCTAACTGTCTCTTGAAAGCATCCAGAGAACCGGCCTCCACCGCCCTCTGAGGCAGAGAATTCCACACATTCACAACTCTCTGTGTGAAAAAGCTTTTCCTCATCGCTGTAAATGGCTTACCCCTTATTCTTAAACTATGGCCCCCGGTTCTGGGCTCCCCCAACATCAGGAACATGTTTCCTGCCTTTAGCTTGTCTAAAGTCTTAATAATCTCATATGTTTCAATAGGATCCCTTCTCGTCCTAAATTCCACAGTATACAAGCCCAGCCGCTCCAATCTATCAATATATGAGTCCCGCCATCCCGGGAATTAACCTTGTGAACCTACGCTGCCCTCCACTGATAGCAAGAATGTACTTCATCAAGTTTGGGGACCAAAACTGCTCACAATACTCCAGGTGTGGTCTCACCAATGCCCTGTACAACTGCAGGAGGACCCCTTTGCTCCTATACTCAACTATAAAGGCCAGCATGAACACGATTGATGAACAAAGACCCCCAGATCCCGTTGTACTTCCCCTTTTCCAAACTTGGCATCATTTAAAACATCTCGGCCCTACAAGTCCGTGCCGAACAATTTTTTTCCCTTAGTCCCACCTGCCTGCACTCATACCATAACCCTCCATTCCCTTCTCATCCATATGCCTATCCAATTTATTCTTAAATGATACCAACGAACCTGCCGCCACCACTTCCACTGGAAGCTCATTCCACACCGCTACCACTCTCGATCTCTTAGGTAGGCATAATTCTCCCGTGCCCTTCATCCGCAGTACATTTAACACACGGACGTATGTGCTACTCACGTGCTGTCGATGCTGCTTCAAGCGATCAGTGGCAACGGTCTATAGAGGCAGCTGAAATTCTGCCTTTACACCGTGGACTGCATGCATGTGCTGCACAGCGCACCCCACATGCTCAGCAGCCTACTGCGCATGCGTATTACAAGTTTCTTGGCAGGTTTTTCAACGATGGATAGTGATTATCTTAAGAGTTTCTCTAAGCAATCCTATGAGGAAAAGACCAAAATAATTAAAAATGGCAGATCAACGCCAGAACTTAAAGAACTTCAACAGCACAAAGGAACAAAATAATGAAAACATTTAATACAGCTTGGTACAACAGGAAAGAGTGGCTATGCAGTTGTATTTTAACAAATAGAATGTGGTAATTACATTTCTTTGAGCTATATGTTTTTAAATACTTTAGAAGACAAATTACTTTATGAAAGTCGAGTGAACAATCTGCGCATGCGCGGTTTTCAAGATATTTTTTAAAAGCCGACTGACAAAGATACTGGCTGCCTGCCTCGACTAATTACTTACGGCACGTGCCTGTCCACTAGTCACTGCCTGCCAACCAATTTTCTATCCATGTCACCACCCTCTCCCCAATACCATGTGCTCTAATGTGGGACCTTATCAACTGTGGGATCTTATCAACTACATCCACTGGCTCTCCCTTGTCCATTATTCTGGTTACATCCCTCAAAAATTCCAGAGGATTCGTCAAGCATTATTTCCACTTCGTAAATGTTGACTCGGACCGATCCTGCTATTGCTATTCAAATGTGCCGCTATTTCATCTTTTATAATTGACTCCAGCATCTTCCCCACCACCAATGTCAGGCTAACTGGTCTATAATTTCCTCTTTTCTCCCTGCCGCCTTCCTTAAAGAGTGGGATAACATTAGCTACCCTCCAATCCACAGGAACTGATCCAGAATCTATAGAACATTGGAAAATGGTCACCAATGTATCCACGATTTCTAGAGCCACTTCCTTAAGTACCCTAGGTACACAAAAATGCTGGAGAAACTCAGCGGGTGCAGCAGCATCTATGGAGCGAAGGAAATATGCTACGTTTCGGGCCGAAACCCTTCTTCAGGCTGATGGGGGGTGGGGGGGAGAAGGAAGGAAAAAGGGAGGAGGAGGAGCCCGAGGGCGGGGGGATGGGAGGAGACAGCTCGAGGGTTAAGGAAGGGGAGGAGACAGCAAGGGCTATCAAAATTGGGAGAATTCAATGTTCATGCCATCCGGACGCAAGCAACCCAGGCGGAATATGAGGTGCTGTTCCTCCAATTTCCGGTGTTGCTCACTCTGGCAATGGAGGAGACCCAGGACAGAGTGGTCGGATTGGCAATGGGAGGGGGAGTTGAAGTGCTGAGCCACCGGGAGTTCAGGTAGGTTATTGTGGAATGAGCGGAGGTGTTCGGCGAAACGATCGCCCAACCTCCGCTTAGTCTCACCGATGTAAATCAGCTGACATCTAGAGCAGCGGATGCAGTAGATGAGGTTGGAGGAGATACAGGTGAACCTTTGTCGCACCTGGAACGACTGCTTGGGTCCTTGAATGGAGTCGAGGGGGGAGGTGAAGGGACAGGTGTTGCATTTCCTGCGGTTGCAACGGAAAGTGCCCGGGGAGGAGGTGGTACGGGAGGGAAGGGAAGAATTGACAAGGGAGTTGCGGAGGGAGCGGCCTTTGCGGAAGGCAGACATAGGGGGAGATGGGAAGATGTGGCGAGTGGTGGGGTCACGTTGGAGGTGGCGGAAATGGCGGAGGGTCCTTAAGTACCCTGTTTTGCAGACCATCAGGCCCTGGGGATTTTTCAGCCTTTAGTCCCATTTGTGTACCCAACACCATTTCCTGCCTAATGTACATTTCCTTCAGTTCCTTCGCCACCCTAGATCCTCTGCCACTAGTACATCAAGGAGATTGTTTGTGTCCTCCTTATTGAAGACGGATCCAAAGTGCCTGTTCAACACATCTGCCATTTCATTGTTCCCCATAATAAATTCACCCATTTCAGTCTTCAAGGGTCCAACTTTGGCCTTATTAGTTGTTTCCTCTTCAGACACCTAAAGAAACTTTTACTATCCTCCTTTATATTCTTACCTTCATACCTCATCTTTTCTCCCCATATTGCTTTTTTAGTTATCTTCTGTTGTTTTTTAAAAGTTACCCAATCCTCTGGCTTCCTGCTCATCTTTGCTATGTTATATTTCTTCTCTTTTATTTTGATCCTGTCCCTGACTTCCCTTGTCAGCCACAGTCACCAATTACTCCCCTTGGACTCTTTCTTCCTCTTTGGAATGAACCGGCCCTGCACCTTCTGTATTATTCCCAGACATACCTGCCATTGTTGTTCCACTGTCATCCCTGCTTGGATATCTTTCCAGTCAAGTTTGGCCAACTCCTCCCTCATGGCTCCATCATCCCCTTTGTTCAACTGTAAAACCGACACCTCCGATTTACCCTTCTTCCTCCCAAATTGGAGATTAAAACTTACTTTACTTTGAGTTCCCGAACCAAATACAGTTCATTACTCAACACTAAATCCAGAATTGCCTTCCTCCTGGTAGGCCCCAGTACAAGCTGCTCTAAGAATCCATCACGGAGGCACTCTACAAACTCCCTTTCTTGGGGTCCAGTTCCAATTTGATTTTCCCAGTCTACCTGCAGGTTGAAATCTCCCATAACAACTGTAGCATTATGTTTGTGACTTGGCAATTTGAACTCTTGATTCAACTTGCACCCTTTTTCCAGCTAACTGTTTGGGGGCCTGTAGATAACTCCCATTATGATATTTTTACCCTTATAAAACAAAGGATTTACCCTTACAATTCATCAGTTCTATCCATAGTGACTCTACATCTCCTGATTCGATGATACCCCTTGCTAGGGACTGAATTTCATTCCTCACCAACAGAGCTACTCCACCCCCTCTGCCCACCTGTCTGTCTTTTCGATAGGACGTATGCCCTTGAATATTCAGTTCCTAGCCCTGGTCCTCTTGCAGCCATGTCTCTGTAATTCCCACAACATCATACTTGCCAGTTTCTAACTGAGCCTCAAGCTCATCCACTTTATTTCTTATACTTTGCGCATTCATATACAACACTTTGACTTCAGTATTCACCTCCCCCCCACATCGGTCACTATTGGCTCTGACCTTACTCTTTTATTCCTTCTTGAACTTTCATTCCCATTAAATCGGGAGTCCTTTGTCGCTTTTCCTACACTCACTTCCCCTTTAACTCCCAATTTGTCAATCCCTCCCCCCGACTATTTAGTTTAAACCCACACGTGTAGCATTAGCCAACCTGCCTGCCAGAACGTCGGTCCCCCTCCAGTTAAGGTGTAACCCATCCATTTTGTACAGGTCACCCCTTCCACAGAAGAGATCCCAGTGGTCTATAAAGCTAAATTCTTGCTCCCTGCACCAGCCCCCCAGCCACACATTCAGATCCCCTAGCTCGCTGTTCCTGCCCTCACTAGCACGAGGTACACACCTTTAGGGGGCGCTCCTCTGTGTGCAGCCATGTCAGCAGCGCGTCAGTTTATTTCAACTTTTTCTTATTTTTTAGTATGTTTTAAAGTATGTATTTAATGTTCCTTCGTGTGTTTTGTGTGGGTGGTGGTGTGGGGGGGTGAGGGGGAAACCGCTTCGGTCGCCTCCTCCATGGAGAGGCGACTTTTTCCAGGTCGCCTCCCCCGTGGCCTAACATCAAGGATTGGCGCAGCCTTTCCCAGAGACACGCCCGGGGCTTCAGCGGCGGGCGCAGCGTGGACTCTCGGCGTGGAGCAGGCGAGCCCTCGCTGGGGCTCGCTGGAGGGGAGCGCTCCGTTTCGCTGGCCCGGGGCAGCCGGCAGCCTGAAGTCGCAGCCTGAAGCCGTGGTCTGCAGAGCTCCAGCTGGTGCGGCGTCTACAGCCCGGGATCCCTCGTAGGGGAAGAAGAAGCCATCACTGCCGGCCCGCGGCCAACTTCTACCGCGGGCCCAGCGTGAACTGACCATCACCCCTGGAGGGGAGCTTCGACCGCCGGCCCTGCAGTCTACGGTGCTTCTGGCTGCGGCGGAGACTTTAAATCTCGACCGCCGGCCTGCGGCCTACACCATCTAAAAGCCACGGTCTCCGGTGAGGAAGAGCCGATCCTGGACTGACTCTGGACTCTGGTCCTGTACACGGGGGGGAAATGGAGGAGGACTGGCAACATTTTTGTGCCTTCCACCACAGTGATGAATGCTGTGGTGGATGTTTGTGTTACAGTTTTATTGTGTGTTCTTTATTATTGTACTGCTGCTGAGAACCCAAAATTCCACCGACCCTGGTTGTGTGGCAATAAATTATATCTATCTATCTATCTACTGTAGACAACCCAGAGATAACCACCCTAAAAGTCCTGCTTTTCAGTCTTCTTCCGAACTCTCTAAAATCGCTTTGCAGAACCTCCTTCCTCTTCTTCCCGACGTCGTTTGTGACCATGTGCACAACTTCTGCCAGATGTTTACCTTCCCTCTCAAGGACGTTCTGAATTTAGTTTGTGATATCTTGCACCCGGGCACCAGGGAGGCAACAGACCATCCTCACATCTCGCCTGCCGCCACAGAATCTCCTGTCCGCACTTCGGACAATGGAGTGCTCACCACTATAGTTCTGCCCGACGTTGGTCTCGCCAGTCGAGTCTCATCACTGGGCATGGAGTCACCGACCTGTCCGCCGCTTGTCTGGAAGCGTCGTCTGCCTCGACAGTTCCCAAAAGGGTGTACCTGTTTACATCTGGCACAGCCACTGGGTTCTCCTGCACTCCATGGTTAGACCCCTTTCTCCCAGAAGACTAAAGCCTCAATTTGCAACAAGTGTAGCCTCCTTGCCTCAGCCTCCTCGCCGAACACTCTTGAGCCTGTTATTGACAGACTCCCATATAGTAGCCAGGATGTAGGGTGTAATTTGCAGCAGGAGTTAAAACAGGCATGTAACAAAGTTAATGCCACTGTGGTGATGGGGGATTTCAATATGCAGGTAGACCTCGGAAAATCAGGTTGGTTCAGGACCCCAAGAAAAAGAGTTTGTCGAATGCCTCCGAGATGGATTCTTAGAGCAGTTTGTAATGGAGTCGACCAGAGAAAAGGCAATTCTGGATTTAGTGTTGTCCAATGAACCAGATATGATATGAGAACTCGAGGTAAAGGAACCGCTTGGAGGTAGTGATCATAATATGATTAGTTTTAATCTGCAATTTGAAAAGGAGAACGTTAAATCAGAAGTGGCAGTGATGCAGTTGTACAAAGGGGACTATGAAGGCATGAGATGGGAGCTGGCCAAAGTAGACTGGAAAGGGATCCTAGCAGGAATGGCAGTGGAACAGCAATGGCAGGAATTTCTGGGCATAATCTGGAAGACACAGGATCATTTCATTCCAAAAAGGAAGAAAGATTCTAAGGGGAGGTAACCGTGGCTGACATGAGAAGTTAGGGATAGAATAAAACTAAAAGAAAAGATGTATAACACAGAAAAAAGTAGCCAGAAGCCAGAGGAATGGGAAACTTTCATAGGACAACAGAAGGAAACAAAACGGGCAATACGGGCTGAAAAGATGAAGTACGAGGAGAAGCTGGCCAGGAGTATAAAGAAGGACAGTAAGAGCTTCTTTAGATATGTTAAGGGAAAATGAGTAGCAAAGTTAAATGTGGGTCCCTTGAAGGCAAACACGGGTGAAATTATTATGGGCAACAAGGAAATGGCAGAAGAGTTGAATAGGTACTTCGGATCTGTCTTCACTAAGGAAGACACAAACAATCTCCCAGATGTACTGGAGGACGAGGATCTAAGTGGGTAGAGGAACTGGAAGAAATGTTCATTAGGCGAGAAATAGTATTGGAAAGGCTAATGTGACTGAAGGATGATAAATTCCCTGGGCCTGATGGTCTGCATCCCAGGGTCCTCAGGGAGATGGCTCTAGAAATAGTGGACACATTGGTGATCATTTTCCAATGTTCAATAGATTCAGGATTAGTTCCTGTGGATTGGAGGATAGCTAATGTTATCCCACTTTTCAAGAAAGGAGCGAGAGAGAAAACGGGGAATTACAGACCAGTTAGCCTGACTTCGTTGGTGGGGTCAATTATTAAAGAGGTAATAATGGGGCATTTGGATAGCAGTAAAAGGATTAGTCCAAGTCAACATGGATTTATGAATGGGAAATCATGCTTGACTAATCTGGAATTTTTTGAGGATGTGACAAGTAAAATGGATGAAGGGGTGCCAGTGGATGTAGTGTATCTAGACTTTCAGAAAGCCTTTGATAAGGCCCCGCACAGGAGACTGGTGACAAAAATTAGAGCACATGGTATTGGGGGAAGGGTGTTGACATAGATAGAAAATTGGTTGGCAGACCGGAAGCAAAGTGTAGAAGTGAATGGGTCCTTTTCAGAATGGCAGGCGGTGGCGAGTGGAGTGTCGCAAGGCTCGGTGTTGGGGCCACAACTGTTTACCATATATATTAATGATTTGGAAGAGGGAATTAGGAGCAACTCTAGCAAGTTTGTGGAAGACACAAAGTTGGGTGGCAGTGTGAACTGTGAAGAGGATGTTAGAAGTTTGCAGGGTGACCAGGACAGGTTGAGTGAGTGGGCAGATGCTTGGCAGATGCAATATAATATAGATAAATGTGAGGTTACCCACTTTGGCGGCAAAAACAAGGGGGCAGATTATTATCTCAATGGGGTTAGGTTAGGTAAGGGGGTGGTGCAGCGAGACCTGGGCGTCCTTGTACACTGGTCATTGAAAGTTGGCGTGCAGGTACGGCAGGCAGTGAAGAAAGCCAAATCACTGGATGGATTTAAGAGAGAGTTAGATAGAGCTCTAGGGGCTAGTGGAGTCAAGGATTATAGGGAGAAGGCAAACACGGGTTATTGATTGGGGACGATCAGCCATGATCATAATGAATGGCGGTGCTGGTGCGAAGGGCCCAATTGCCTCTTCCAGCAGCTATTTTCTATGTATCTATGAGCCAAAGACTCGCACTTTTCTCGCCAAATACTCGCACTTTTCTAACAAGGCACTGACCAGGTACAGAGACCAGGAATGGAGGCTTTCCAGGGAGGATGATTTCAGAGAGAAGATGTGGCAGGGATTGCTCTTTCCTACCCCTCATAAATGTAGCTGAAATACAAAACATACCTCCGTGACCAGTACCTTTACAGGAAGAGGCTATTCAGCCACCTGTATCTGATTAGTTTGGCAACAAATGGAGAAATGAGTAAACAGCAGTCCGAGGAAAAATGGCCAAATTCTCAAGATATGGAGACAAATGCCATCTCATCTGCAAAATATCTCATCTGATTAACCATATAACCATATAACAATTAAAGCACGGAAACAAGCCATCTCGGCCCTACAAGTCCGTGCCGAACAATTATTTTCCCCTAGTCCCATCTACCTGCACTCAGACCATAACCCTCCATTCCTTTCCCATCCATATACCTATCCAATTTATTTTTAAATGATAAAATCAAACCTGCCTCCACCACTTCCACTGGAAGCTCATTCCACACAGCTACCACTCTCTGAGTAAAGAAGTTCCCCCTCATGTTACCCCTAAACTTATGTCCCTTAATTCTGAAGTCATGTCCTCTTGTTTGAAGCTTCCCTACTCTCAATGGGAAAAGCTTGTCCACATCAACTCTGTCTATCCCTCTCGTCATTTTAAAGACCTCTATCAAGTCCCCCCTTAACCTTCTGCACTCCAGAGAATGAAGACCTAACTTATTCAACCTTTCTCTGTAACTTAATTGCTGAAACCCAGGCAAAATTATAGTAAATCTCCGCTGCGCTCTCTCTATTTTGTTGACATCCTTCCTATAATTGGGCGACCAAAATTGTACACCATACTCCAGAATTGGTCTCACCAATGCCTTGTACAATTTTAACATTACATCCCAACTTCTATACTCAATGCTCTGATTTATAAAGGCTAGCACACCAAAAGCTTCCTTTAACACCCTATCTACGTGAGATTCCACCTTCAGGGAACTATGCACAGTTATTCCTAGATCCCTCTGTTCAACTGCATTCCTCAATTCGCTACCATTTACCATGTACGTCCTATTTTGATTTGTCCTGCCAAGATGTAGCACCTCACACTTATCAGCATTAAACTCCATCTGCCATCTTTCAGCCCATTCTTCCAAATGGCCTAAATTTCTCTGTAGACTTTGGAAATCTACTTCATTATCCACAACACCACCTATCTTAGTATCATCTGCATACTTACTAATCCAATTTACCACACCTTCATCTAGATCATTGATGTACATGACAAACAACAGTGGACCCAACACAGACCCCTGAGGCACCCCACTAGTCACCTGCCTCCAAACTGACAAACAGCCATCCACCATTACTCTCTGGCGTCTCCCATTCAGCCACTGTTGAATCCATCTTGCTACTCCTGCATTTATACCCAACAATTGAACCTTCTTAACCCATCTTCCATGAGGAACTTTGTCAAAGGCCTTACTAAAGTCCATATAGACAACATCCACTGCTTTACCCTCATCAATTTCCCTAATAACCTCTTCAAAAAAGTCAAGAAGATTAGTCAAACATGACGTTCCAGGCACAAATCCATGTTGACTGTTCCTAATCAGACCCTGTTTATCCAGATGCTTATATATATATTATCTCTAAGTATCTTTTCCATTAATTTACCCACCACTGAAGTCAAACTAACAGGTCTATAATTGCTAGGTTTACTCTTAGAACCCTTTTTAAACAATGGAACAACATGCACAGTATGCCAATCCTCGGGCACTATTCTCATTTCTAATGACATTTGAAATATTTCTACACTAACTTCCCTCAATGTCCTAGGGAATATCCTGTCAGGACCTGGAGACTTATCCACTTTTATATTTTTCAAAAGTGTCAATACTTCTTTTTCTTTGAACATGGGCAGTGAAGTCTGTGCTGCCTTCTGAAAATCCAAATACATCCACTGGTTTCCCCTTCACTTACTCTATTGGATACACCTTCAAAGCAGAAGACTTTACTGCGTAAGTAAAAACTAATGGTGGCTCTAAACCTTTGCACTGTTGAAAGTTCATTTAACATCCACATTGAGACAGACATTTCTCGCACGGACTGTTCGGTGATGGATACTACCCCCCCCCCCCTCCATTTACATATTACACAGCCCGTGAGAGACAGTTCTAATCTGCCCAGTATCTTGATTAGGCTACACTGAGGAAAGCCATGTACAATTCTGATTATTATTTTGAATGAAGGATATTTTGGCAGAGGATGCAAAATATGTGTACAAGGATGTGTGGGAAGGAACTGCAGATGCTGGTTTAAATCGAAGATAGACACAAAATGCTAGAGTAACACAGCGGGATTGTCAGCGTCTCAGGATACCCAATTATTCCAGCATTTAGTGTCTTTCTGTGTGTATAGGGATGATTGACAAAGATTCTTCTATAAACTTGCATTTTCCATGAAAATATGATGGGCTTGAAGGGTGTGATCTCGTGGACATTTTTGAAACTGTGAAACAATTTGGGATATGCTGCCAGAAGTTAGATGGTTTGATGAGAAAAGATAGGAGATGGTTCCAAGCTTGTTGCTTAAACCAGCATGGAACAGTGTCACATAATTTGGTGAACTGTTGCTTATTGAGCAACATTTTTAATGAATGGCCTTGTCCCCTGGCCAGATATCAGTATAAAAGCTCATCATTGAGTGTTATAACAATTAATAATGAAATTTAATATTTCATTCAGTAAAATCATTTCTGCCCACAGGAGGTATATCTGCCATTGCTTATGAAACCAACAGAGCTCAGGCAGAGGACAATTGTGGATCGCTTCGTGAAGAAGTGTGGAGAGGAGAGGAGAAAGTTTCAAAATGTTCATCAGATCTGCAATCTTGTATGTCACGCATAGAGATGGTGAGAAACCAGATTCACCAGACTGAAAAAAGAATACAAGCTGTGAACGATCAACTGAACAGGCAGTATGAGCAAATGAAATATTTCACCGCTATAGATTGCCAGCTGAAACATGGAACACTCAATATGAACACACTGCTCGGGAAAGTGGAAGTGCTGGAATGTCGCAGTGAGAAATTCCTGAATCTGGATGCTCTGAACATTGTTGTACAGGACGTAATTGCCCACATATTAAAGCTGCCTAACCTGCTAGAGGGGAAGATTCTGCATTTGGAGCCAAACACTGTTAACATGCTGACAACCTTCAGTGTTCAGCTGAGGGCGATTAAGTGGTCAGATTCAGATGTCAGCGAATGGTGCTAATGCCAATGAGCAGGGCAACTGTGTGCACTGGATTGTGCTACATGCCACTGTGTCACTGAAGGCACCTGATATGATCAACGTTTTCTCATTCCTCTCTCTCCTTCTGTCTCTGTGGCTCATGATGAAGGCGTTGCATCATCCAGCACAGAAACAGGCCTTTCGGTTTGAGCCAACCACAGCCCACCCATTTACAATGACCCTGCATTAATCTCATTTATTGTTCCTCTAAAGTTTTCTTATTCAGCTCTCCCTCTCTGACCTCGGGGTCCCGAATGCAATGTTATCTTCACAAATCATTGAGTCACCCAGCACCGAGTCTAGGCCAACCATTTAACATAGGAACATAGAAACATAGAAAATAGGTGCAGGAGGAGGCCATTCAGCCCTTCGAGCCAGCACCGCCATTCATTGTGAGCATGGCTGATCATTTACAATAATCCTGAATAAGATTTTTTAAATTTTTCCTACATCCCCACAGATTCTCCTACTCACACACACTCACACACTCCCACACAACCCATGTCTCTGGCACATATAATATATATCTTTACAACCACACAAAGAGATGTTTAGGTTAATACCAGCATAAAAACTCCAGGCAAATATATTTAACAATCTAGATTAAGTTGAAATTTGATATTGAGGGATATGGTTCAGATATTTCTAAATTATTCCCACAGTTTATAATGATTCAAGGCTCTGATCTAAGCCACATGTCGTTCACAGTGATTTGAGTCGGATACATGCAACTGCCTGTGCAGCCTTGTTAAGTTTGCAGCTGGCCATGAATAAATCATATCAACCAATACCCTGTATTCATTATACTGAAATGTTTGCTTGGTGATTTAAATGATCAATGTTTTGCTCTGCTTGTTATTAAATATGAATAATCACATGATTTGTGGTTGGAATTCATTACTGAGAAAGATCTAATTCATTCATTCAGTGTGTAAATGTGCAGTGGATACAGTTTGGGTGATGTCAGATGAGTTGATGAGGAAGATTCAGTCACCAATTCCTCCAACAACTACACTTGAGACAGCACTTCTAAAGCCCCTGTCCCACTTTCCCGAGTTACCACGAATTCTCCCGAGTTTTCCCCTTAATTCAAACTCGGAGAATTACAGTAATAGCCAACCGTAGGTACTTGGGGCTATTTTTTTTAAACTTGTGGACATTTTTCAACATGCTGAAAAAGCGTCCCGACTAGCTGATGCCCCGAGTACCTACGGCTGGCATTATGAGCCGCTACAAAATATCTACGGACTCCTACGGACTCGCTGCGAAACATCCCCCAAGTTTGAATCAAGGGGAAAACTCGTGAGAATTCGTGAGTAACTCAGGAAAGAGGGACAGGGGCTTAACGCAGTGAAACATTGATAGATTTCACATCAGCTATCATGCTAAAATTGAGACAGAGCCACAAAAGAGTATTGCAGTAGCTGCCCGTGTGCTCTGTCAAAGCAGTAGGTTCTAGGGAGCATCTAAATGGAGGAAGGAGGGTCGAGGGAGTTCCTGAGCTTGGGGACTTGGCATCTACCTATGGTTGTGAGAATCAAATTAGGGCATGTACTGGGTTCCAGAACTGGGGCGAGCATTAATCTTGCAAGATTACAGAATGGAAGCAGTTTCCAAAGACACGGATTACATATACATATACATCAATGATTTGGATGAAGGGATTCAAAGTAACATTAGCAAATTTGCAGATGGCACAAATCCCAATGTTCCATATACCTGAAGCCCTCCCCCTGCACCAGATCCTTAGGCACACATTAATGTCTTCAATTCCTGTTCTTTGTCTTTCCAGCTATTAGTACATTGTCTTCAATGATAGTTTAGTTTAGTTTTGAAACAAAAACAGGTGGAAATAGACAATAAAAATAGGTGCAGGAGTAGGCCATTCGGCCATTTGAGCCAGCACCGCCATTCAATATGATCCCCGTTCCTGCCATCTCCCCATATCCCCTGACTCCACAATTCTTAAGAGCCTTATCTAGCTCTCTCGTGGAAGCATCCAGAGAACCTGCCTCCACTGCCCTCTGAGGCAGAGAATTCCACAGACTCACCATTCTCTGTGAGAAAAAGTGTTTCCTCGTCTCCGTTCTAAATGGCTTACTCCATATTCTTAAACTGTGGCCCCTGGTTCTGGACTCCCCCAACATCGGGAACATGTTTCCTGTCTTTTGCGTGTCCAAACCCTTAACAATCATATGTTTCATTGAGATTCCCTCTCATCCTTCAAAACTCCAGAGTGTACAAGCCCAGCTGCTCCATTCTCTCAGCATACGACATTCCCCCCATTCTGGGAATTAACCTTGTAAACCAACGCTGCACTCCCTCAATAGCAAGAATGTCCTTCCCCAAATTAGGGGACCAAAACTGCACACAATACTCCAGGTGTGGTCTCACTAGGGCTCTGTACATCTGCAGAAGGACCTATTTGCTCCTATATTCAATTCCTCTTGTTATAAAGGCCAACATGCCATTTGCTTTCTTCACTACCTGCTGTACCTGCATGTTTACTTTCACAGATTGATGAACAAGGACCCCCAGATCCAGTTGTACTACCCCTTTTCCCAACTTGACGCCATTTAGATAGCAATCTGCTTTCGTGTAATCTGCAATAGCAATCTGCTCACATTTATCCGCATTAAACTTCATCTGCCACGCATCTGCCCACTCCCCTAACCTGTCCAAGTCACCCTGCATTCTCATAGCATCATCCTCACAGTTCACACCACCACCCAGCTTTGTGTAATCTGCAAATTTGCTAATGTTACTTTGAATCCCTTCATCCAAATCATTGATGTATATTGTAAATAGCTGCGGTCCTAGCAGCAAGCCTTGCGGTACCCCACTAGTCACTGCCTGCCATTCTGAAAGGGACCCGTTAATCCCCACTCTTTGTTTCCTGTCTGCCAACCACTTCTCTATCCATGTCAGCACTCTACCCCCAATACCATGTCCTCTAATTTTGCCCACAAATCTCCTATGTGGGACCTTATCAAATGCTTTCTGAAAGTCCAGGTACACTACATCCACTGGCTCTCCCTTGTCCATTTTCCTAGTTGTAGTGGCCATTTGGCCTGTTTTGCATGTCATTGTGGATGGCATGTTCCTTTAAATTTTAGACTGCCCGTTATCATGTGGGTGGGATTTATGACGTGTCTTTGGGCGTGTTTATGCAGCTTAACTGCTTGCGTGGTAGTTTAGTTGATTAGATTCGTTTTGGAGTGAAGAGGGAGAAGGTTAATCCTTCGACCATGTCAAGCCACATGTCGAGCATGTCAAGCCACATGTCGAGCATGTCGAGGCACATGTCAAGATCATGTGAAGCTTGGAGACACGAGGAGTTTTCTAGTATCTGAAGTATTGAGCTGGAGTTCGAAGAAGATTGCCAGAACAAGTCGGAAAAACCTTGGATGTATGTTACTGTTTTATATCTACAATAAAGAAAATATTCATTAAAAGACTGTGTGCTGAAGCTTTATGAAAGGAGAAGCTCTGAAGGTCTCTGAGGCAGCTTGCATGCGTACCGAAGATATTCCCCTTATCCCGTCTCAACCAATTAGTGGCTAGGGAGTTAATTTCCTGAAAGATTTGAAAAATCTGCCGCTACACTAGTTACTTCTTCAAAAAATTCCAGAAGATTAGTCAAGCATGATTTCCCCTTCGTAAGCTGACTCCGACCGATCCTGTTACTGCTATCGAAATGTTTGGCTATTTCATCTTTTATAATTGACTCCAGCATCTTCCCCACCACCGATGTCAGGCTAACTTGTCTATAACTACCTGTTTTCTCTCTCCCGCCTTTCTTAAAAAGTGCGATAGCATTAGCTACCCTCCAATCCACAGGAACTGATCCGGAGTCTATAGAACATTGGAAAATTATCACCAATGCATCCACGATTTCTAGAGCCACTTCCTTAAGTACCCTGGGATGCAGACCATCAGGCCATGGGGATTTATCAGCCTTCAGTCCCATCAGTCTATCCAACACCATTTCCTGCCCAATGTGGATTTCCTTCAGTTCCTCCGTCACTCCAGGTCCTCTGGCCACTACTATATCAGGAAGATTGTTTGTGTTCTCCTTAGTGAAGACAAATCCAAAGCACCTGTTCAACTCATCTGACATTTCCTTGTTCCCCATAATAAATTCATCATAATAAATTCACCTTCAAGGGTCCAACTTTGGTCTTAACTAATTTTTTTCCTCTTCACATACCTAAAGAAGCTTTTACTATCGTGCTTTATATTCTTGGCTAGCTTACCTTCGCACCTCATCTTTTCTCCCCGTATTGTCTTTTTGGTTACTTCTGTTGGTCTTTAAACATTACCCAATCCTCTTGCCTCCTGCTCATCTTTGCTACGTTGTACTTCTTTGCTTTAATTTTTATACTCTCCATGTCGTCCCTGGTCTGCCATGGTCGCCCCTTTCTCCCCTTGGAATCTTTCTTCCTCCTAGGAATGAACTGATCCAGCACCTTCTGTATTATTCCTAGAAACACCTGTCATTTTTATTCCACTGACATCCCTGGTAGTGTATCTTTCCAGTCAACTTTGGCAAGCTCCTCTCTCATGGCCCCATAGTCCCATTTATTCAACTGTAACACTGACACCTCCGATCTACCCTTCTCCCTCTCCAATTGTAGATTAAACCTGACCATGTTATGGTCACTACCTCCTAATGGCTCATTAACCTCGAGGTCCTTTATCAAATCCAGTTCATTACATAACACTAAATCCATAATTGCCTTCTCCCCGGTAGGCTCCAATACAAGCTGTTCTAAGAATCCATCACGAAGGCACTCTACAAAGTCCCTTTCTTGGGGTCCAGTACCAACCTGATTTTTCCAGTCTACCTGCATGTTGAAGTCTCCCATAACAACCACAGCAATACTTGGCAGGCCCTGCTGCCCACCGAGTCTGCACCGACCAGCGATCCCCACACATTAACACTAGTCTACTCATACTAGGGACAATTTTACATTTACGCCAAGCCAATTAACCTACAAATCAGTATGTCTTTGGAATTTGGGAGGAAACCGAAGATCTCAGAGAAAACCATGCAGGGCAATGTACAAACTCCATACAGACAGCACTCTAACCCGGATTGAACCCGGAAGAATAGATTCTAACATTTTCCCTTTCATAGATGTTGAGCTAATTGGCTTGTCATTTTCTGCT
The DNA here is from genome assembly GCF_010909765.2 of Amblyraja radiata. Lineage (NCBI taxonomy): Eukaryota > Metazoa > Chordata > Chondrichthyes > Rajiformes > Rajidae > Amblyraja > Amblyraja radiata. The sequence continues at coordinate 62,697,265 of NC_045963.1, read as the reverse complement.
TTTTGGCCGTCTTTTTAGAATAATGGGATTAAGGGGATCACTTTATTAAGGGATTAATAAAGGGAGTGGCGATTTTCTATTCTAATGGAAAGTTGCTGGAATTATGTGATTTTGGATCATTCTCTCTTCTCCCAAATTCTGACAGGCAGATGATGCAAATGCTTGAGAGCATAAACCACCAGATTCAGCAACAACTTCTTCCCCACTGATATCCGGCTTTTGAAAGGAGATAGGGTTGTATTTCCTATCTTCTAATCTACCATGTTATGGCCCTTTCATTTTCTTCACCTGCACCTCCTCAGTAGCTGTGACACTGTATTCTGTACTCTCCATTCTTTCTCATTCTGCACCACCTGATGTACTCATGTGTGGTATGATTTGCCTGGATAGCATTGTCTATCTATCTATCTATCTATCTATCTATCTATCTATCTATCTATCTATCTATCTATCTATCTATCTATCTATCTATCTATCTATCTATCTATCTATCTATCTATCTATCTATCTATCTATCTATCTATCATAGAAACATAGAAACATAGAAATTAGGTGCAGGAGTAGGCCATTCGGCCCTTCGAGCCTGCACCGCCATTCAATATGATCATGGCTGATCATCCAACTCAGTATCCCGTACCTGCCTTCTCTCCATACCCTCTGATCCCCTTAGCCACAAGGGCCACATCTAACTCCCTCTTAAATATAGCCAATGAACTGGCCTCGACTACCCTCTGTGGCAGGGAGTTCCAGAGATTCACCACTCTCTGTGTGAAAAAAGTTCTTCTCATCTCGGTTTTAAAGGATTTCCCCCTTATCCTTAAGCTGTGACCCCTTGTCCTGGACTTCCCCAACATCGGGAGCAATCTTCCTGCATCTAGCCTGTCCAACCCCTTAAGAATTTTGTAAGTTTCTATAAGATCCCCTCTCAATCTCCTAAATTCTAGAGAGTATAAACCAAGTCTATCCAGTCTTTCTTCATAAGACAGTCCTGACATCCCAGGAATCAGTCTGGTGAACCTTCTCTGCACTCCCTCTATGGCAATAATGTCCTTCCTCAGATTTGGAGACCAAAACTGTACGCAATACTCCAGGTGTGGTCTCACCAAGACCCTGTACAACTGCAGTAGAACCTCCCTGCTCCTATACTCAAATCCTTTTGCTATGAAAGCTAACATACCATTCGCTTTCTTCACTGCCTGCTGCACCTGCATGCCCACTTTCAATGACTGGTGTACCATGACACCCAGATCTCGCTGCATCTCCCCTTTTCCTAGTCGGCCACCATTTAGATAATAGTCTGCTTTCCTGTTTTTGCCACCAAAATGGATAACCTCACATTTATCCACATTATACTGCATCTGCCAAACATTTGCCCACTCACCCAGCCTATCCAAGTCACCTTGCAGTCTCCTAGCATCCTCCTCACAGCTAACACTGCCCCCCAGCTTAGTGTCATCCGCAAACTTGGAGATATTGCCTTCAATTCCCTCATCCAGATCATTAATATATATTGTAAATAGCTGGGGTCCCAGCACTGAGCCTTGCGGTACCCCACTAGTCACTGCCTGCCATTGTGAAAAGGACCCGTTTTCTCCTACTCTTTGCTTCCTGTTTGCCAGCCAGTTCTCTATCCACATCAATACTGAACCCCCAATGCCGTGTGCTTTAAGTTTGTAAACTAATCTCTTATGTGGGACCTTGTCGAAAGCCTTCTGGAAGTCCAGATACACCACATCCACTGGTTCTCCCCTATCCACGCTACTAGTTACATCCTCGAAAAATTCTATAAGATTCGTCAGACATGATTTACCTTTTGTAAATCCATGCTGACTTTGTCCAATGATTTCACCACTATCCAAATGTGCTGCTATCCCATCTTTAATAACTGACTCTAGCAGTTTCCCCACTACCGATGTTAGACTAACTGGTCTGTAATTCCCCATTTTCTCTCTCCCTCCCTTCTTAAAAAGTGGGGTTACGTTTGCTACCCGCCAATCCTCAGGAACTACTCCAGAATCTAAAGAGTTTTGAAAGATTATTACTAATGCATCCACTATTTCTGGAGCACTTTAAGTACTCTGGGATGCAGCCTATCTGGCCCTGGGGATTTATCGGCCTTTAATCCATTTAATTTACCCAACACCACTTCCCGGCTAACCTGGATTTCACTCAATTCCTCCAACTCCTTTGACCCGCGGTCCCCTGCTATTTCCAGCAGATTATTTATGTCTTCCTTAGTGAAGACGGAACCAAAGTAGTTATTCAATTGGTCCGCCATATCCTTGTTCCCCATGATCAACTCACCCGTTTCTGACTGCAAGGGACCTACATTTGTTTTAACTAATCTCTTTCTTTTCACATAGGTTAGCTGAGCAGTGACTCTCAATGATGGTGGTGTCCGTGCTCCGTGCTTTATTTACATAGATGCACAGGCCCCCACCTCGGGTCTTACCGGAGTCTGTTGTACTGTCTGCTCGTAGTATATGACTCCCCGTTAGCTCGATGGCGCTGTCAGGAACGTCGGTGTTAAGCCATGTTTCTGTGAAGATCAAGATGCTGCAGTCTTTGATCCAGTTGTGGGAGGTAATCCATAGCCGGAGTTCATCCATTTTGTTTGCCAGTGAGCATACGTTGGCGAGGAAAAGGCTAGGAATCGATAGCCTGTGTGGGGTTAGCTCTAACCTGGCCTTTAACCCACCTCAGCATCCACAGCGGTGCTTGCGTTCGCGACGCCATCTGTGGGTGCTTCCAGTCGGCCGAGCTGGCTTGGTATGCTCTGATGTTCTGCCGCTCCGCTGCTCCGCTGTTCTGGCCAGTTCAGGATCGAGACGGAGTTCGTCCAAAAAGTTGTTGCAGTTGCAGGAACTGAAGTTCAGAAGTTCCTGTCGGCTGTACGAAAGGAATGCAAGACTGCTCCGTGTGAGCAGACTTGAAACAAGTAGCAATGTTACAAAATTTTGAGATTTAAAAAATCAAGTCTGTAATTTATCCCATCAGATAAAGCATAAAAAAAATTTAATTTGACACCTAATTCACTTTCATATCTTAAGTATTAAAAAAGTTATGGCCATTTTCATACTCGGAAATTAGCATCTTGTTCCCTATTGCTTTTCCATTGACTTAACACAAAAGCTGTGATCGAGAACAATCAAAAGCACATAACTTTCTTAAAAATTAAGAGAACTGAAAGAAATTTTCAGTTATTAAAGATTGAAGCATTCTGAAACAAATATGAAACAATCTTACTTAAATGACTTGAAATTAAAGCATATAATTAGTTAGTTACCTAATTGTAGCTAATTACAATATTCAATTACTAGATCTAAACATCTATCAATTTCGTAAGAATAGATTAACATTTTAAAATAGCCTGATAATAGTCCAAATAACATTCACACAAGAATTCACAATATAACATAATTTTAAAATCTCATTGTCATGGATTTATAGGCCAAATGGAAGGAATTTAATGTTTAATACCTGTAAATTAATGGCCATTTAAATCTTCTGGCGAGTGGGCTTTTCTGGAACATGATCATTTGGAACGTTGTGGTTGCAGTGTATTTAAACCCCATATCGGCAGGAAAAATACTGCCTGCTAGTATGGGGAAAAAAATCACCGTTTCGCAATGTAAAATGTGAATTAAAGGCATCTTAAGGAGCATTTTTATACGTAAAATAAACGGCTTTTCTTTACCTGGCCCGTACGTGAAATCTGTCCCCGTTGTCGGCGTTGACGGCTTTAGAAGCTGATTTTAAAATTACTCCAGCGCTGAACTTGTCGGGCGTTTAAAAAAAATAAATACACAGAACGCCCGTCGGAACAATTCTTCAGAAACTATTCCTGATTATGGGTAATGTCTGTACAGAGTTTGTACGTTCTCCGCATGGAATTTCTCCAGGATCTCCAGTTTCCTCCAATACTCCAAAGACGTACAGTTTTGTAGGTTATTTAGCATGATAAAAATTGTAAATTGTCCCTGGTGTGTGTAGAATATTATTAGTGTATGGCAGTGATGGGGGGGGGGGGGGGGGGTACGCAGGGGGACGGCGTTCCCCAGGTTTCCAGTTTCCATCCTGTGCATGAATTCGCATCTTTATCCTGCGCTACTTAATCCAAGGGCGAGCGAACGAGCGGACAGACGGACGAAAGCAACGATCATAGAGCGGAATGTATGACATTTCGGGTCGAGACCCTTCTTCAGACTGAGTCAGGGGAAAGAGGAGCAAGAGAGATCGACGGTACTAAGGACAAATGAATGGAAGATATGCCTATACCTCCCGTTTCTCTTTCCCTTGACTGTGTGTGTCTGCAGAAGGGTCTCGACCCGAAATGCCACCTTTTCCGCTCTATTTGCTTTCGTCTGTCTGTCCGCGCGTTCGCTCGCTCTTGGTGCCGGCGCTTCTCCCCTCAGACTCCGTCAAACAAACACACACATACAGCATGTCCGGCAGATCAGTGCGGATCGAGACCAGGAGCAGGGTGAAGGATGAAATCAAACGGGTCATGGCAGCTATCAAAAAAGTACGGAAATGATAAGGGGGAAATTTAAAAAAAAATACCCGAAGGAAATAGATGTTTGACAAAAAAAGGGGGCTGGCGATCGCTCCGTGTCCATGTCGGAGGGAAGGGGGTTGGGGCAGGGCCGGCATTAAGCCCAAGGGGGTCCTGCGCCAGAGTAATCTACTCTCGGCTCAGGTAGATCTACCCCTGGGTGGAGGGGAAAGAGAGGGGTGGAGGGAGATTCGAGGGGCGAAGGGGGAAGAAAGGGATAGACGGGGAGGGGGAATGGAGAAGGGGGAGGTGGGTCGTTCCCTCACGGTCCCGGGGCAGCGCTCCCGCCCCTCGTCGCCGTGCTTCACGCACACAGCCCCGGCTCCACCCTCTCTCTCCCCGCGGGGACGCGGTGAACAACACAGGGAGGGCCGGGCCGAGGGTTGGAGCTACGTTTACAAACCTCCGCCTCAGCTCACACCCGTCCGCCGGACCCCGGCATCCGCTCCCGCCGCCGGCCCTCTCCCTCCCTTCTCTCATTCCCCCCCCCCCCCCCCACTCCCTTACCTCCCTCCCTTCCTTTCTGCCCTCCCACCCTTCGCTCCTTCCCTCCCTCCCTTCTTTCTCTCATTCCAACATACTGTATTTTACTAAATTAGCCTTATCAGCCACATAGCTATATTTGAGGAATTGGTTCTCACCCGTCCAGTTAAATTTAAATTAAGTTGATACCAACTGAAACTATTGATTGTTGGGATACAATCATCCATTTATTGATCTGGGATCAGCTCTGAGACAAAAAATTAGACCTCTGCTATTTTTAGCTGAAACAATCAAAGTCACAATGATGGACAGCTTTGCTCCACTAAAACCTCTTATCCGTAAATCTTCAGAAAATTCAATCAAACAAGTAACCACAGGAAATGCTTCATTGCTATTGCCCAAAGATGGGTAATTTACTAATACCATCTCTAGTTACGGAGGCAGATGGGATTAGCATGAGTTATCAAGTGTTCAGTCATGGTATCAACTGCTAATGGACACCAGGTGCATTCTGGGCATTAAAGAGTGTGTGGATATGCATATACGGCATGCACAAGTCCAAGGTGATACATTTTGGTGGTGGTATATGTTAATCACAAAGGTACAACCAAATCAAAGTATCCGGTGATAGTTTTACCAAACCACATTTAGCACTGGTGTATTATTATGCAAAATCAATGACAACTCAGAATGGATGTGTGATCACAAAGTATTTAATGACAATGTGGATTGATAGAATATTAACTATTGAGTTGCTTGCATCCAGTTTCAATCAACAGTGAACAAGGCATACAGTGGCGAAGGGTGCATTCTCGCTACACTAGGAAGGAATGTTCTTTTATGTCTTCCTCCATTTGGCCTCAATAGACGGGTTTTGCAAAATTCAGGAAGATTCCCGCTTCCGGGTTTTCATAGTGCCTGCCTGGGTTATACACCTACGGCTTCTGCTGAGGCGAAGAATGAACATAAAACCTTACATGGTTAATTCCGGATAAAAAGATGCTGGGTCATGTTGAAACCATCCTCTGCATGATATAATCAATCATAGACTTACAGACTCTGAGCGATCGTTTCTGCGGCTTGGGTTGTCAAACCATGAGCGTTAAGAGTGCTCACTACATGTTGCAGGGATAGCACCAAATAGCAGCTATCTGCATAGGAGATGGGAAGCATTGTTTATGCTTCCTTAAGTTTAATTCGGCACGGATGACTGACACATTAAAATTCAGTTTTATGGGATTATAACATTAAGTTACTATTCCATTACTGTGCCTTAAGTACCTCCTAATCATTTGGCTGATGAGTACATAAACCACTCTGTCCGGTCTCACCCTCTGATATCCAGAGAATGAAGGTATCGTCAGCATAAAAACCTCCCTGGTTTAGGGATGCAGAGATATGGGTTGTTAACATTGTACTACATCACTTCACCGATGGGCACCAGCAACCCTGCCCATTGTCATACTCACGTACTAGTGATTACGCCATGGCACTGAGTACAGCGCTATGGATCCAGTCATTGCAACACTGGATAGGATGATCATATCTGCGGGCTATAATAACATGTTTTGTTTATGATTAATCAAGCAGACACAAGACCAAACTAGAGTTGCATACCCATGGACCTTGGGTTGCGTGTGATCACGCATTTACACCAGAATGTCAAGGTTCCTAAGAGCTTATAGACTGACAGCAATATTATTAATTACATAAAACCTTGTTAGAAGGAGTTACAATGAACCTTCTCCAGATGGTTATATGGGTCTGGCATATGTACATTGACATTGAGTCTCACTCCACCAGGACCGCTATACCTCAGCAGCAGGGATGGACCACATCCTAGCATTTGCAGGATGGTCAAACTATTGATCCAAATATTCAGAATAAACCTATTGCCAGATCAGGGGTATTTGCCAACTCTATGTTAGGTATGGTTCATACTTCCTCCAGGTTGAGGGAGGTTACTATTGCCACTATTATTCATTAATAGCATCAACATGTCTATATATATGTCATGTCTGAATGCATTCTTAATGTTCACTCATCATTGGCCTACTGACGCCTGGACTCGGTTCCACGACATGAAATCAGAGCTTTAAAATCTTCACGTAGTCACGTGACTCCGAAGTAAAATAGTAAGATTAAACGAAAACTTACCAGTTTGAAGTTTGATCTTTATTTTATGAGGAGTAACGTTGAGGGATTACGTGGCCTCCCTCCCAGCCTTCTATCATAAAGTTCAACTGGTATTATGGTTCTCTTATCTTACTATGTTCAGTTCAACTACTGTTTTCTGTGATTTCATACCGCTGCTTTCAAGATTGACTCGCTTGCGTACTGGACGGGGTCTTTACGTAATCCCTCAACGTTACTCCTCATAAAATAAAGATCAAACTTCAAACTGGTAAGTTCTCGTTTAATCTTACTATTTATCGACATTAAACTGCATCTGCCATGCATCTGCGCATTCATCCAACCTGTCCAATTCACCCTGCATTCTCATAGCATCCTCTTCTCAGTTCACACTGACACCCAGCTTTGTGTCATCTGCAAATTTGCTAATGTTACTTTTAATCCCTTCGTCCAAATCATTAATATTTATTGTAAATAGCTGTGGTCCCAGCACCGAGCCATGTAGTACCCCACTAGTCACTGCCTGCTATTCTGAAAGGGACCCGTTAATCCCTACCCTTTCTTTCCTGTCTGCCAACCAATTTTCTACCCATTGTCAGCACTCTACCCCCAATACCATGTGCTCTAATGTTGGCCACTAATCTCCCATGTGAGACCTCATCAAATGCTTTCTGAAAGTCCTGATACATTACATCCACTGGCTCTCCCTTATCCATTATCCTGGTTACATCCTCAAAAAATTCCAGTAGATTAGTCGAGCATGATTTCCCCTTTGTAAATCCATGCTGACTCAGACCGATCCTGCTACTGCTATCCAAATGTGCCGCTATTTAATCTTTTATAATTGATTCCAGCATCTTCCCCACCACCGATGTCAGGCTAACTGGTCTATAATTTCCTCTTTTCTCTCCCACCTTTCTTAGAGAGTGGGATAACATTAGCTACCCCCCAATCCACAGGAACTGATCCTGAATCAATAGAACATTGGAAAATGGTCACCAATGCATTCATGATTTCTAGAACCACTTCCTTAAGTACCCTCATATGCAGAACATTCAGACTCTGGGGATTGATCAGCCTTCAGTCCCATCAGTCTACCCAATACCATTCCCTGCCTAATGAGAACTTCCTTCAGTTCCTCCGCCACCCTAGATCCTCTGGCCACTAGTACATCAGGGAGATTGTTTGTGTCATCCTTAGTGAAGACGGATCCAAAGTTCCAGTTCAATTCATCTGTCATTTCCTTGTTCCCCATAATAAATTCACCCTTTTCAGTCTTCAAGGGTCTAATTTTTGCCCAAACTAGTTTTTTTCTCTTCATATACCTAAATAAGCTTTTACATCCTCCTTTATATTCTTGGCTAGCTTACCTTCCTACCTCATCTTTTCTCCCTGTATTGCCTTTTTAGTTACCTTATGTTGCTCTTCAAAAGTTACCCAATCCTCTGGCTTCCAGCTCATCTTTGCTATGTTATATTTCTTCTGTTTTATTTTTATACTGTCCTTGACTTCCCTTGTCAGCCACGGTTGCCCCTTCCTCCCATTAGAATATTTCTTCCTCTTTGGAATGAACCAATCCTGCACCTTCTATATTTTTCCCAGGAATAGCTGCCATTGTTGTTCCACTGTCATCCCTGCTTGGGTATTTTTCCAGCCACCTTTGGCTAACTCCTCCCTCATGGCTCCATAGTCCCCTTTGTTCAACTGTAATACCGACACCTCTGATTTACCCTTCTCCCTCTCAAATTGGAGATTAAAACATCATGTTATGATCACTACCTCCTAATGGTTCCTTTACCTCGAGTTCCCAAACCAAATCTGGTTCATTACACAACACTGAATCCAGAAGTGCCTGGTAGGCTCCAGTACAAGCTGCTCTAAGAATCCATCACGGAGTCACTCTACAAACTCCCTTTCTTGGGGTCCAGTTCCAACCTGATTTTCCTAGTCTACCTGGAGGTTGAAATCTCCCATGACAACCGTAGCATCACCTTTGTGACAACTTGCACCCTTTTTCCAGGCTACTGTTTGGGGGCCTGTAGATAACTCCCATTATGGTCTTTTTTATGCCCCTGTCCCACTTAGGAAACCTGAACGGAAACCTCTGGAGACTTTGCGCCCCACCCAAGATTTCCGTGCGGTTCCCAGAGGTTGCAGGTGGTTGCGGAGGTTGCAGGTAGTGAAGCAGGTAGGGAGACTGACAAAAACCTCCGGGAACCACACGGAAACCTTGGGTGGGGCGCAAAGTCCCCAGAGGTTTCTGTTCAGGTTTCCTAAGTGGGACAGGGGCATTACCCTTACAATTCCTCCGTTCTATCCATACTGACTCTAGATCTCCTGATTCTATGTCACCCCTCGCAAGGGATTGAATTTCATTCCTCACCAACAGAGTTACCCCATCCCCTCTGCCCACCTGTCTGTGGACGTAAACCCTTAAATATTCAGTTCCCAGCCCTGGTCCTCTTGCAGCCATGTCTCTGTAATTCCCACAACATCATACTTGCCAATCTCTAACTGAGCTTCAAGCTCATCCACATTATTTCTTATACCTCTCCCATTCATGTACATCACTTTGACTTCGGTATTCACCTCCCCTCCCACACCGGTCACTATTGGCCCTGACCTTCCTCTCTTATCCCTTCTTGAACTTTCATTTCCACTAACACTTTGTCACTTATCCTAAACTCACTTCCCCTTTAACTCCATCTTTATACTCACAATTTGTCAATCCCTCCCCCCCAACTATTTAGTTTAAACCCACACGTGTAGCACTAGCAAATCTGTCTGACAGAATGTTGGTCCCTCTCCAGTTAAGGTGTAACCCGGCCCTTTTGTACAGGTCACAATCATTTGTGACCATGTGCACAACTTCTGCCGGATGTTTACCTTTCCTCTTGAGGATGTTCTGAATTTGGTTTGTGATATCTTGCACCCTGGCACCAGGGAAGCAACAGATCATCCTCACGTCTCGCCTGCCGCCACAGAATCTCCTGTCCGCACCTCGGACAATGGAGTGCCCACCACTATAGCTCTGCCCGACGTTGGTCTCGCCAGTCGAATCTCATCACTAGGCATGGAGCCACCGACCTGTCCGCCGCTTGGTCTGTAAGCGTCGTCTGCCTCGACAGTTCCCAAAAAGGTGTACCTGTTTCCATCTGGCACAGCCACTGGGGTCTCCTGCACTCCACGGTTACTCCCCTTTCTCCCAGAAGACAAAATTCTCAATTTGCAACAAGTGTAGCCTCCTTGCCTCAGCCTCCTCGCCGAATACTCTTGAGCCAAAGTCTCGCACTTTTCTCGCCAAAGACTCGCACTTTTCTCACAAGGCACTTCCCTCTACTGGCAGCTCCCCGACTCTTGATAGGGAACATGACCAGGAATGGAGGCTTTCCAGGGAGGATGTTTTCAGAGAGAAGATGTGGCAGGGATGGCTCTTTCCTACCCCTCATAAATGTAGCTGAAATACAAAGCATTCCTCCATGACCAGTAACTTTACAGGAAGAGGCTATTCAGCCACCTGTATCTGATTAGTTTGGCAACAAATGGAGAAATCAGCAGTCCTAGGAAAAATAGACAAATTCTCAAGACATGGAGACAAATGCCGTCTCTGAGCAAAATATCTCATCTGATTAACGTGGGCAGTGAAGTCTGTGCTGCCTTCTGAAAATCCAAATACATCGACAAGTTTCCCCTTCACATACTCTATTGGATACATCTTCAAAGCAGAAGACTTTACTGTGTAAGTAAAAATTAATGGTGGCTCTAAACCTTTGCACTGTTGAAAGTTCATTTAACATCCACATTGAGACAGACATTTCTTCCACGGACTGTTCGGTGATGGATACTCCCCTCCTTCCATTTACATATTACACAGCCCGTGGCAGATAGTTCTAATTTGCTCTGTATCTTGATTAGGCTACACTGAGGAAGGCCATGTACAATTCTTAACATTATTTTGAATGAAGGAAATTTTGGCAGAGGATGCAAAATATGTGTACAAGGATGCGTGGGAAGGAACTGCAGATGCTGGTTTAAACCGAAGATAGACACAAAATGGTGGAGTAACACAGCGGGACAGGCAGCTTCTCTGGATAGCCAGTTATTCCAGCACTTTGTGTCTATCTGTGTGATTAGGGATGATTTACAAAGATTCTTCTATAAACTTGCATTTTCCATGAAAATATGATGGGCTTGAATGGTGTGATCTGGTGGACATTTTTGTGAAATAATTTGGGATATGTTTGCAGTTAGATGAAGTTAGATGAGGAAAGATAAGAAATTGTTCCAATGTTGCTCATTCACCAGCATGGAACAGTGTGGCTGATGGGCCAATTTCTATGCTGCAAAATCTATGTCACATAATTTGGTGAACTGTTGCTTATTGAGCAACATTTTTTATGAATGTCCTTGTCCACTGGCCAGATAGCAGTATATAATCCAAAGTACAGCAAGCTCGTCATTGAGTGTTATAACAATTAATAATGAAAATTAAATATTTCATTCAGTAAAATAATTTCTGCCCACAGGAGGTATATCTGCCATTGCTTGTGAAGTCTGCAGAGCTCAGGCAGAGGGCAATTGTCAATCGCTTGGTGAAGAAGTGCGGAGAGGAGAGGAGAAAGTTTCAAAATGTTCATCAGTTTTGCAATCTTGTATCTCACGCATAGAGAAGATGGGAAACGAGATTTGCCAGACTGAAAAAAGAATACAAGCTGTGGACGATCAACTGAACAGGCAGCAAGAGTGACTGGAATATTTATTCGCTATAGATTGCCAGCTGAAACATGGAACACTCAGTATGAGTGAACTGCTCGGGAAAGTGGAAGTGCTGAAGTGGCGCAGTGAGAAATTCCTGAATCTGGATGCTCTGAACATTGTTGTACAGGACGTAATTGTACACATATTAAAGCTGCCTAACCTGCTAGAGGGGAAGATTCTGCATTTGGAGCCAAACACTGTTAACATGCTGACAACCTTCAGTGATCAGCTGCGGGCGATTGAGTGGTCAGATTCAGATGTCAATGAGCAGGATAACTGGTGTTGTGCCACATGACACTATATCACTTAAGGCAACTGATGTAATCTATGTTTTCTTATTCCTCTTACTCTCTCTGTCCCTGTGGCTCGTGATGAAGTTATAGGGGGCGTAGGGGGCGCTGCTCTGGCAGCAGCCATGTCATGCAGCTCGTCAGTTTTTCAACCTTTTTTTATTTTTTTAGTATGTTTTAAAGTCTGTATTTAATGTTTCTTTGTGTGTTTTATGTGGGGGGTGGTGTGGGGGGGTAAGGGGGGAAACCGCTTTGGTCGCCTCCTCCACGGAGAGGCGAGTTTTTCCAGGTCGCCTCCCCCGTGGCCTAACATCAAGGATCGACGCGGCCTTTCCCGGAGACGCGCCCGGGGCTTCAGCGGCGGGCGCAGCGTGGACTCTCGGCGTGGAGCGGGTGAGCCCTCGCTGGGGCTCGCTGGAGGGGAGCACTCCGTTTCGCTGGCCCGCGGCAGCCGGTAGCCTGAAGCCGCAGCCTGTAGCTGCGGTCTGCAGAGATCCAGCTGGTGCGGCGTCTACAGCCCGGGATCCCTCGTGGGGGACCCGGGGGAAGAAGAAGCCATCACTGCCGGCCCGCGGCCAACTTCAACCGCCGGCCCTGCAGTCTACGGTGCTTCTGGCTGCGGCGGGGACTTTAAATCTCGACCGCCGGCCTGCGGCCTTCAACAACTTAAAGCCGCGGTCTCCAGTGAGGAAGAGCCGATCCTGGACTGACTCTGGACTCTGGTCCTGATGACGGGGGGGAAATGGAGGAGGACTGGCCAATTTTTGTGCCTTCCACCACAGTGAGGAATGCTGTGGTGGATGTTTGTGTTACAGTTTTATTGTGGTTGTGTGTTCTTTACTATTGTATCGCTGCAGACAACCCAAATTTCCACCAGCCTGGTGTGTGGTAATAAATTATATCTATCTATCTATCTATCTATCTATCTATATTTGGAAGGCATTGAGTCATCCAGCACAGAAACATGCCTTTCGGGTTAGGCCAACCACAGCCCACCCATTTACAATGACCCTGCATTAATCTCATTTTTTGTTCCTCTCACATTTCCACAAAACACCGTGTCACTGCAGTGATGTGATCAAAGTTTTCTTATTCGACTCTCTCTCTCTGACCTCGGGTCCCTAATGCTATGTTATCTTCACAAGTCATTGAGTCACCCAGCACCGAGTCTAGGCCAAACATTTACAATAATCCTGAATAAGATTATTTTTTTATTTTTCCCGCATCCCCACCACCTCCCCACAGATTATCCTACTCATACACTCACACACTCCCAGACAACCGGGTCTCTGGCACATATATTATATATTTTCACAACCACACAAAGAGATGTTTAGGTTAATACCAGCATAAAAATTCTAGGCTAATATATTTAACTATCTAGATGAAGTTGAACATTGATATTGAGGGATATGGTTCAGATATTTGTAAATTATCCCCACAGTTTATAATGATTCAAGGCACTGATCTAAGCCACATGTCGTTCACAGTGATTTGAGTCAGATACATCCAACTGTCTGTGCAGCCTTGTTAAGTTTCCAGCTGGCCATGACTAAATCATATCAACCAATATCCTGTATTAGAAGCATAGAAACATAGAAAATAGGTGCAGAAGGAGGCCATTCGGCCCTTCGGGCCAGCACTGCCATTAATTGTGATCATGGCTGATCGTATCAAATCAATAACCCGTGCCTGCCTTCTCACCATATCCCTTGATTCCACTAGCCCCTCGAGCTCTATCTAACTCTCTCTTAAATCCATCCAGTGATTTGGCCTCCACTGCCCTCTGTGACAGGGAATTCCACAAATTCACAACTCTCTGGGTGAAAACGTTTTTTCTTACCTCAGTCTTAAATGGTTTCCCCTTTATTCTAAGACTGTGGCCCCCTGGTTCTGGACTCGCCCAACATTGGGAACATTGTTCCTGCATCTAGCTTGTCCACTCCTTTTATAATTTTATATGTTTCTGTAAGATCCTCCCTCGTCCTTCTAAATACAAGCCTAGTCTTTTCAATCTGTCCTCATATGACAGCCCCGCCATTCCAGGGATCAATCTCGTGAATCTACGCTGCACTGCCTCAATCACAAGGATGTCCTTCCTCAAATTAGGAGACCAAAACTGTACACAATACTCCAGATGTGGCCTTATCAGAGCTCTATCTGCAGAAGAACCTCTTTACTCCTTTACTGAAATCCTCTTGTTATGAAGGCCAACATTCCATTAGCTTTCTTCACTGCCTGCTGTACCTGCACGCCAACTTTCAATGACAGGTGTACAAGGACACCCAGGTCTCGCTGCACCTCCCCCTTACTTAACCTAACCCCATTGAGATAATAATCTGCCCCCTTGTTTTTGCCGCCAAAGTGGATAACCTCAATTACACTGAAATGTTTGCACGGTGATTTAAATGATCCATGTATCACTATGCTTGTTATTAAATATGAATATGTAAATACATGATTTGCAGTTGGACTTCATCATTGATTTAGAGAGAAAGATCTCATTCATTCACTCAGCAGTGGAGACAATTTGCGTGATGTCTGATGGTTGATGAGGCAGCAGATTATTGTGTGCTGCGGCAAAGCTGCATTTTCTAGGGAGCGTCTTAACGGTGGAAGGAAGGTCGAGGGAGTTCCTGAGCTTGGGGTCTTGGCATCTTCCTATGGTTGTGAGAATCAAAATAGGGCATGTACAGGGTGCCAGAACTGGAGGAGAGCAGTAATCTGGGAAGGTTCCAGAATTGAAGCAGATTTCAGAGTTTCGGATTACAGGAGAGCACGAGCGAGGAAGAGCACAAACATATTACGATTGAATCTTTGTGCTTGCTGACCTACTTAATTTCCCAGTTAAACAGTGGTGAGAGTTAAAGCATAGCAGCAGTGTTCATGAACATCCTGTGTTCACAGAGGTAAGCAAGAAAGGCAATCCGTGAGTGCGGTGGAGAACCAAGTCTAGAGATCAGGCATGTATCTGTACATTGTAAATGGATTGGTTGTAATCATGTATAGTCTTTCTGCTGACTGGTTAGCATGCAAGAAAACGCTTTTCATTGTACCTCGGTACACGTGACAATAAACTAAACTGAAACTAAACTGAAACTGACTGAGAGCGACAGACAAACTAAGAATTGGGGAAGTAACAGGCAGAGAGGTTGGAATCAGAGAGCTTGTAGCAAGGACCAAAAATATTGGATTCAATCCTCCAATGTTGAGTTGAAGGAAATTCCCACTTACCCAGTCCTGTATATGAGACCAGTTCAGAGACAGCAGAGCATTGAGAGACCTGGGAGTTCACATGATAATGAAAGAAAGTGATTCTGTATTTCCTGGAGGAAATTGCTGAGGGTCAGAAATGAAGGTTAAGGCCAGTTTCTTAAACTTAAAATGATGTGTGCAAGGAAATCATTGACGCCGAGTCTCCAGCTGTGAAAAGATGGATGAGAATAGATGGAGGAAAGAATGCTCCAACCCAGTTGGACAGTGATGCTGAGGTTTAAGCTGGGCATAGCCTTAACATCAGAGATGGTCATTCAAAAGTGTAGCGGGAAGCACGTTGTACATACTTATACAAACCAAGTCAAAGATGGATTTCTCTCCCCAAGGGAAGATCTACAGATCTACTCCAGATCCAAGATGGGCCAATGACATCAACATATAGGTAAATGTAATCGTACACCAGATCCTTAGGCACACATTTATGTCATAAATTCAGGAAACAGGCCCTTTGGCCCACCACAAGTCCACACCGACCAGCGATCCCCACACATTAACACTACTCTAGATATACTGGGGACAATTTTACATTCACGCCAAACCAATTAACCTACAAATCAGTATGTCTTTGGAGTGTGGGAGGAAATCGAAGATCTCGGAGAAAACCCATGCAGGGCACGGGCAGAATGTACAAACTCCGTACAGACAGCACTCAAGCCCGGATCGAACCCAGAAGGATAGATTCTAACATTTTCCCTTTCACAGATGTTGAGCTAATTGGCTTGTCATTTTCTTAATGGGATTAAGGGGATCACTTTATCAATATCGGGTTTAATAAAGGGATTGCCGATTTTCTATCCTAATGGAAAGTTGCTGGAATTATGTGATTTTGGATCGTTCAATCTTCTCCAAAATTCTGACAGGCAGAAGATACAAATGCTTGAGAGCATAAACCACCAGATTCAGCAACAACTTCTTCCCCGCTGTTATCCGGCTCTTGAAAGGAGATAGGGATGTATTTCCTATCTTCTAATCTACCATATTACGGCCGTTTCACTTTATTCACCTACATTTTCTCAGTAGCTGTGACACTGTATTCTGCACTCTCCATTCCTTCTGATTCTGCACCACCTGATGTACTCGTGTGTGGTATGATTTGCCTGGATAACATATTGTGAGATGTATTTCGGTGCTCACAATCACGATGCCAGAGACAAAGTCGTGGAAACAATAAATTCTTTATTTACGAGTCTGCAGAGCCAGGTGTCTATCCAAACCAGGACACACCGAGACCAAGGCAATACCCTCTCCTTATACAGCACAACTTCTGGCTCCTTCCAATCAGAGCGCTGAGGTGCACAATCTTCCCGTAATGTCCAGAGTACCTAGATCATACATCGCATGTTCATGGTAATTAGCAGTTTCCCGATCAGGGCGTATATGTAATATTCATTTACTTCATTAAGCAAGCTCAGTAGGCTATCCACATGACTCATTTTAACCCTTTCTTGCCGCGTAGGCAGTTTCTTGCGGTTACAGCCGAAACCCTTCTTCAGTCTGATGTCGGTTGGGGGGGGGGGGGGGGGGCAGGGAGAAGAAAGGAGAAAGGAAGAGGGGGAGCCCGAGGGCTGAGGGAGAGCTGAGAAGGGGAGGAGACAGCAAGGGCTACCGGAAATTGGAGGTCAATGTTTAGGGTGCAAACTGCCCAAGCGGACTATGAGGTGCTGCTCCTCCAATTTCTGGTGGTGCTCACTCTGGCCATGGAGGAGGCCCAGGACGGAAAGGTCGGATTCGGAATGGGAGGGGGAGTTGAAGTGCTGAGCCACAGGGAGATCAGGTTGGTTATTGCGGACTGAGCGGAGGTGTTCGGTTAAACGATTGCCAAGCCTATGCTTGGTCTCACGGTGCGACAGAGATTCACCTGCATCTCCTCCAACCTCATCTATTGCATCCACTGGTCTAGATGTCAGCTGATCTATATCGGTGAGACCAAGCGTAGGCTTGGCGATCGTTTCGCCGAACACCTCAAGTTTCGCTCTGATCGGTGGTATATTTTCAAATTTATTGAGGTTTAAAAAATGTTAAAAATGCGCATGAGCAGGTTCCTGCCAGTCAGCGCTATGCAGATTGGTCTCTTTTATCAGTCAATGCCACGGCTGGGATGTCGATGCCCCTTCCTGCACCGCGGCCTCTCCCACCTCACTCACAGGGTGGGGACGGACCATGCGTCAGCAGCGGGCGGTTGAGCAGAACGGGGCCGGAGTGGGCAGATGGAGGTAGGGAGAGTCGGGTTGCAGGGTGGTCGAACTGTTTGCGTGGAGTTTGAGTAACTCACACACACATGCGCACATACACACGCGCATACACGCACACACACACGCACACACACACACACACACACACACACACACGCACGCACGCACACACACACACACACACACACACACACACACACACACACACGCACACACACACACACAATGTAAACTGGTCCAATCGTCAAGTCAACGGGATCTAAACCACAGCTAACAATGAATGACCTGTGGAGGAAGGAACTGCAGATGCTGCTTTTTATGGAGGGTGGGAGGGATTGAATGAGTGTAGGGGAAAGGAGAGGGAGGGAGAGGTGAGGGGGGATTGGGGGAGGGGAGGAGGAGAGGGGAAAGATCCTGGGGAGGTGAGGAGGGAGAATGGGGTTTGAGGGAGAGGAAAGGGTAGGGAGGGTGAGGTGGGGAGAGTGGGGGAGGGGGGGGGGGATAGAGGGAGGGGAGAGGAGTTATGGAGGGAGAGAGGGAGGGAGTGACTGAGGGTAGGGGAAAGGAGAGTGTGAGGTGAAGGAGGGATTGGGGCAGGGGAGGGGAAGAGTGGAAAGAAGACGGAGTGTGGAGGAGGGGGAGGGAGTGCTGGGGTTTAAGGGGAAATGAGCCGTGCCTGCAATATTGCGTTGAGGGAGGATGGGTTGCATTGGGGGAACGGGTGAGTAGTGAATATTGCGTTGGGGGGAGGGGTTGCATTGGGGGGACCAGGCCTCCCGTGTGACAACGGGTCCCATTTAGTCGTCAATATTACAACCACAGCTCTTCATTGTGCTTTATAACAGTGAAATTGAAAAATATGTATTTAAATCATTGAAAACATTTCTACAAACAAGCTATAACTGCCAATAGTTGTGAAGCCTGCCAAGCAAACTTGATCCACTGCAGATCGCCTACCACCACAGCAGGTCCAGGGCTGATTCCATCTCCCTGGCCCTACACTCATCCCTGCAACACCAAGATAAGGAGGACACATATGCCAGACTCCTATTCATAGACTGCAGCTCTACTTTCAATACCATTATCCCAATCAAGCTCATCCCTAAACTCAAAGAACTTGGAGTCAGCCATCCCCCCTACAGCTGGCTCCTTGACTTCCTGAACAACAGACCACAATCAGTGAGGATAGGAGACAGAATCATCCTCTACAATAATCCTCAACATTGGTGCCTCACAAGGATGTTCTCAGCCCCCTACTAAACTCCTCAGATACTCATGACTGCAGCCAAATACCAATACAACACCATTTACAAGTTCGGAGACAGCACCACCGTGGTGGGCCAGTTATCATATAATGATAAGAAGGAGTACAGAATAGAGATTGAGAACCTCATAACCTGGTGCCAAGACAACAACCTTTCCCTCAACATCAGCAAGTCAAAAGAGATTGTGTAAGAAGGAACTGCAGATGCTGGTTTAAATCAATTATGATTCAATCAGGAAGCAGTACACACACCCCGGCATACATTAATGCTGTCAAAGTAGAGATGGCAAAAGGCTTCAGGTTCTTGGGCCTGTTTCTCTGCTGCATAAACTCTATGACTCTTTGAATTTGGTGAATATTTCAGTGATAGTGTTGGTGATATTTCCCAATGTTATGAGGTGTAGGTAATCCAGGACTCAGATACACAATCGAGGACAGTGTTCATTACTGCCTGAAACTATGAGTTTCTGCCAGGTCTGGGGTCTTGTGTTTCAAATACCCTTTTCCTCACTTGAAGAAAGGCTGTGCTAGTGACCACGATAAATACCTCGATGAAGAGCTCACAGCTGCAGTTCCTTACTCTGCCTCTGTGTGGCAATATTACTCCACCACAAACCCTCCACTCCCACCAGCTCCTGTCTGGCCAGAGGGTGTGTACGTGTTTAATTCCTCTCTCTGTAACAAGTGGGTGAAGTGGCTGCTGTAAATTGCCCCTTGCTTGTGGGGGAGGGGTTGAATCAGGGTTTTTTTTGGATAGATTCTTGATTGATACAGATGTCCGGGGTTATGGGGAGAAGGCAGAATGGGGTTGAGGGTGCATATAGATCAGCCATTATTGAATGGTGAAGTAGACTTGATGGGCTGAAAGGTCTAATTCTGCTCCTGTCACTTATGTTCATCCACAGATGCAAGGCAATCTTGAAGTAGATATTTGTCCTCCTCAGACCACTGCTATTTTACTCTCTTCATCGGTAACTCAAGGTTCAAGCTCTGTCTGTAAGCGGCAGGAGTTGCAGGAAATGGGGGTGAGCGTTGGAGCGATAGGCATACATGATGATGGTGTAGCAATGATCTAGAGTGTTAACATTCTGCGTGGGACGGGAGCAAGTTGATGGTATTTATGGAATATATTGCTAAGTTACCTTGATTGAAGTCCCCAGCAATGATAAACAGGGTAACCTGATTTTCTGTTTGATATGAGTTGAAAACCAAGTATAATTTGTCCAGTGCCATCTTGGTATTGGGTTTGGGGTGGCGGCCACTTTTTCTCTTGCCTAAGGATTCCGTGCGGTCCGTATGACAAATGGGAAAATCCTCAATTTGGGTAACAGGGTCAGGTGGGTCAGGGCTGAGTCTTGTTTCCCCCCCCCCCCCCCCCCCCCAACTGACTGCCTCATTTCTTTGGTTTGTTAGAACTCACTGCTGTGAAGGTAGAATCAGTACAAATAAAGATCAGTAGTTCGATGAGCTGTTTTAATTTAGTGAAGTGTAGGAAGGAACTGCAGATGCTGGTTTAAACCGAAGATAGACACAAAAAGCTCGAGTAAAGGGCCTGCCCCACTTGCATGCGATTGCATGCGTTTGGCGTGACAAAACGGAAGCGGAGTTCGCACTGTTCGCGGTAAGTACGCGCTAAGTTCGCACGTGACGTAAGTCGCGTCATACTCACCAATCAACTGGGCAGGAGGCGGGCCGACTGAATTTGGGCGTCGCAAGGTGTCGGGCAGTGACGTCATCGCGCAACGCCACGCCGGGCGGTGACGTCATCGCACAACGCCATGCGCTAGGCGTACGCCACCAAGACGCTGCATATGACATCAAGACGCTGTGTACGCTGTCACGACGCCCCGTACGCCCTCAATGCTCCTGCGGGCCGACAGGCCATTGGAGCGCGGAATTGTCGGACAGTGTCAGGTTTTCGGAGCCCCGCGCGATGTCGGGACCAGACCCGCACAACTCCATACGCTTCTGCGCTTCGAAGTGGGACCTGCCCTGCGCGGACCGCACGCCGTTGCTGGGCGCGGACTTCCTACACGCACATTCCCTGCTTGTGCACTGGTGC
The DNA here is from genome assembly GCF_010909765.2 of Amblyraja radiata. NCBI lineage: Eukaryota > Metazoa > Chordata > Chondrichthyes > Rajiformes > Rajidae > Amblyraja > Amblyraja radiata. Next base: position 62,676,252 of record NC_045963.1, on the reverse strand, counting down.
ACTCTGTAACATTGGATCGTCTGGTGCACTCTGTAACATTGGAGCCTGTTTACCTCTGCGTGGGCGACCTGGTCCTGCTGCCTGATGGGCCCCTGACGTCCGTGGATGTTACATTCCGGCGTGTACTAGCCGATTTCCCTGAAATCCTTGACCCACAGTTCCGCTCCTCCGCCCCGAAACATGGGGTGGGGCATCACATTCCAACTACTGGCCCGCCCATGCAGGCCTGGGTGCGGCATCTTCCACCAGACAAACTCCGTCTAGCTCAGGAGGAGTTCCACCTTATGGAGTCGCTGGGTATCGTGCGCCACTCAGACAGCCCATGGTATCGCGCAGCTCAGGTGTCCGTGCTCCATATGGTTCCCAAGGCTGACGGTGGCTGGCACCCTTACGGAGACTATCGTCGGCTTAATGATGCCACCATCGCTGACAGGTACCCGGTACCCCACATTCTCGATTTCAAAGCGCACCTGACTGGGGCTGCGATGTTCTCCAAGGTTGACCTGGTGTGTGGCTACAATTAAATTCCCATCCACCCTGACGACGTGTCCAAAACGGCCATCATAACACCATTCGGCCTTTTCGAGTTCCAGCGTATGCCATTCGGGCTTATGAATGCTGCACAGACCTTTCAGTGGCTTATAGATAGATAGATAGATAAATAGAATCTTTATTTGCCACGCAACCAGGGTTGGTGGTATTTGGGTTCGGTACATGATGGTACACTGTTTTAGTCACATTAACACATATAACAACACAGATCACAGTAATAAAGTGCATCCATACCACATCACAAATCTCACCAACAGAACATAGTGCAAAAGAACAGACAAAGACCATAGACAAGACACTATATACATCAAAAGTCCTTAGTGTTGTCTGTTATTGGAGGGAATAGTAAGATTAAACGAGAACTTACCAGTTTGAAGTTTGATCTTTATTTTATGAGGAGTAATGTTGAGGGATTACGTGAAGAACCCGCCAGGACGCATGCATGTCATTCTTCAAAGCAGCGGTGTGAAATCACAGATAACAGTAATGACCTGACCATAGTAAGATTAGAGAAACAGGATACCAGTTGAACTTTATGATCGAGGGTGGGAGCGGAGGGCACGTAATCCCTCAACGTTACTCCTCATAAAATAAAGATCAAACTTCAAACTGATAAGTTCTCTTTTAATCTTACTATTTTACTTCGGAGTCACGTGAGTGACTATGTGAAGATTTCAAAGCTCTGTGATTTCATGCCGTGGAAACGAGTCCATGCCTCACAACTGCCTTAATTGACTAAGGGAGGAAATAGTGTTAACATATTCAAACGTGAATCTGACATTGAAATTCCATGATGAACTATTAACAACAAATTATAGCTCCTGTCTTATGGGGTAAATCATGATACAGATCTAATTTTGATTCTGCAATGTCACAGGTTTACCACTGGTTTTCTCTTATGACCATCCTGCTGTCACCAGGATTTGGTCCATTGGTACGTCCAATTCCTTGCTGCTGATGTAGCTACAGCCCTGGTGGTATGAGATTGAATATGTTAGTATCCACCCCAGCAGCCGTAAACCTGTTTCAGCCATCTCATTGCCTCTGTGCTGTTTAGAGTTCTCTATGTATAAGAACAAATGTCTCATAATGCATAGATTCAATGCATCATCTATTGGGTATGCACTGAACTATATATGAGGCCTGACGATCCCGGTCTGTTCTGTTAAACTCATTTGTGGATGTAAAAGGTTATTTTACTCGTTGAAGTGGTGATACTATCCAGCCTTGATTTATGTAAAGACTGAATTCTATGTGCTGAGACCAATGCCATAAGCATGACCATGTCATGTGCAAGTCTATGCAGGGACAGATCTGTAGCTGGTGACCAATTCCTCAGTAATGTTGGGACTATACTCACATCCCATATAAGGGAATACTTAGTCCTTGGGGATAATATTAAAATTCCCCTCATGAGTTTAGTCACCAGGGGGGTGAGACCCGACAGAATGACGCTCTGGTCCTTGCCCCAGAATACTGAAAAGGCACTTCTGCGCAGTTTGTGGCACTGAACTGAGCCCCTCATGATAGTGGAGGCTAGCCAGGAATTTCAGAACAGAGTTATGTTCGTCGTACAGTAGTGATGTTGTTCCTAGAACAATATTTCCCACTTCCTGATGTAGACCCGATATTGTTTCATCGTGGACTGCCTGTGAGCCGCTGTAATATGTTCATTGTTCGGTTCGTTAGTCCCAGGTCCGGAAATGGTTACTTAAGATTCTGCTAACCAACACATTTGTCCTATTATGGTAGGGATGATTTTCCCGCCCGTTACGGGATGAACCAACAATCTGGTTATTTCGGAACGGAGCGCCGTGTTTAGTTGTATTTTGCGTAATACCCGACTGATGAGGCAGAAAGGAGGGAATGCATAGAAAGAACAATTTCCCCCAATGCAGCGAGAAGGCATCCATCGCTGATGCCCCAGTCTGATTCCCAAGAAACATAGATAGGCAACTGGTGATTAAGCCGAGATGCAAATAGATCAATCTCTGGTGTTTCATATCATGCTACAATATCAGCAAACACTTTGCCGTCCAACATCCATTCGATGTTTGTCATTGAATTTGCGTGACCTGGTGTCTGCCACTGAATTTGAGGTTACCTGGTAGGTAACTAACTGATATTCAAATATTTTTCTGAATACACCATTGCCAAATTGTGTTAGCCGGATTATCACATGATACCGATTTGATTCCACCCATGTAGTTAGTATATGTCACCATGGTGGTGTTATCAATCTGTAGTCTAACATGCAGGCGATGCATTTCTGAACAGTATGATTTTAGTCTATAGAACGCACCCAACATTTCCAAGTAGTTTATGATATGTATCTGAAGCAATGATGCTTCTTGTGCATCCCATCTATATCTACAACTAGAGATGGGGTTAGTAACACGCCAACCATGAACACTGGCATTAGTGTAGCACCACTGAATGGTTGCTGACAATGATAGGGCTTGAACAATGCCCAATATTTCCCCCACCATTGTAATTCCGTGATTGCTTAGATTGGTAGCCTCATTGCTCTATACACATGACCAGTATTGATTTTAAGTGCTTGTACCTTTGCCCTCATAATTATTGGTAATACAAAGGTCAAACAGTGTGGCTGGAAAGGCCACAGTATTGCCAATTACCCTTGCTACCAGTCGAATAGGTGGTTTACTGATGTCAATGAGGTTGTTGCATGCCTCTGTTAAGTCTGTGCCTTCCTTTGATAAGTTACCCACATGTGAACTAAGTCAAAGGTGAACCCCAAGCAGTCCTTAGTGGTGGAAGGTGTTAGCTTAGAATTAATAACGTCTATAATCCTTCCGCATAGGCACCATAGAGTAAGCATCTTTTAATGGATGCAATCCATAAAGTAGCCTATGGAATCAATTGTTTGGCAGTAACAAAGGTTTTCATTTCAAATGAATTTACTGCACAAATGTGTGTTGGGATTTTCCCATGATTCCCTAGCATCTAGCCTCTCCAGTTCAGCATGCGCTTCCAGTTTTTCTTATCGTGAAGGCACGAACGTTCAGTTCGGTACATGCTGAACCGGGAAGATTTGTGCACAAATTCAATAATAAGTGTTAGTAGTAAGATTAAACGAGAACTTATCAGTTTGAAGTTTGATCGTTATTTTATGAGGAGTAACGTTGAGGGATTACGTGAAGAACCCCGCCAGGACGCATGCGTGTCATTCTTCAAAGCAGCGGTGTGAAATCACAGATAACGGTAATGAGTAAACATAGTAAGTTTAGAGAAGAGATACCAGTTGAGTATATGATCAAGGGTGGGAGCGGAGGGCACGTAATCCCTCAACGTTACTCCTCATAAAATAACGATCAAACTTCAAACTGGTAAGCTCTCGTATAATCTTACTATTTTACTTCGGAGTCACGTGAGTGACTACGTGAAGATTTTAAAGCTCTGTGATTTCATGCCGTGGAAACAAATCCATGCATCACATCTGCCTTGATTATGGGGAGAATAGTGTTAACATCATTAGACATCAATACGATATTGAAAACCCAACGATAAATATATTAACACCAAATTATAGCCCCTATTTATGGGGTAAATTATATTACAGAACTTAAAATTGTTTCTGCAAATGTTCCAGGTTTAATGACTGGTTTGTTATAAAATCATTGGAAAGTTTTCTCCGTTGACCATCCTGCTGTCTTGAAGATTCGGTCCATAGGAACATCCAACTTCATAGCTGCCGATGTAGCGGCAGCCCTGGTGGAGTGAGATTTAAAATGCTAGTGTCTACTCCAGCCTTATTAGGACCTGTTTTAGCCATCTAGAGATGGTCTGGACTGTCACTGTTTTGAGTGGCTGTTTGTAGCTGATTAAAAGTGACATTTCTTTCCCTCTGATGATCTTAGTATACTCCATATATAATAGTAAGTGTGTTACAATACAGAGACGATCATCTGTCAGGTATGCCCTGAATTCTGTTTTTAGGCCAGCTGACCCCTGCCTGTTCTGTTTGACTAATTCATTGATGTGAAAAGTTAAATTTCCAGATTAAATAGTCATGTTGTCCAGCCTTAGGTTCTGTAGTGACTGGACCCTTTGTGCCGTGACCAAGGCCATCAGCATGACTGTTTCATAGTCAGTTTATGTAGGAATAGAGCTGTAGCTGGAGACCAGTTTCTTAACATGGTCAGTACAATGCTCACATCCCTTATTTGGGAGTACCTGGTTCTTGGGGGATTAACATTAAAATTCCCCTCATGAGTTTGGTTACCAGGGTGTGTCCCAACAGAATGCCGCTCTGTTCCTTGCCACAGGTATGTTGACAGAGCACTTCTGACGCAGTTGATGGCACTATGACTGAGCCTCTCATCGTAATGGAGGCTTGCCAGGAATTCCAGAACAGACGGGATGTTCATAGATCTGTGGGTGACCAGTAAATTAGGTCTATGATGGATGGTGATGCATGGTTCTAATACCATGTCTAGTATCACCGGGAACCATGGTTGAGTAGGCCAATCGGGTACTATCAAAATACCAGACGCAGAGTCTTACTGTATTTTCCTTAATACCCGACTGATGAGGCAGAAAGGAGGGAATGCATAAATAAACAATTTCCCCCCAATGCAGCGAAAATGCATCTGTTGCCGCTGCCCCAGGTCTGGTTCCCATGAAACACAATTTGATAACTGGTGATTGAGCCTGGATATGAAAAAATCGATATCTGGTGTTCCATACCATGCTGTAATTTCAGCAAATAAATTTTTATCCAACATCCATTGAGTGTTTTCATTGAATTTGCGTGACCTGGTGTCTGCCACTAAATTTAGTTTACCTGGTAAGTAGGTAGCTGATATCCATTGAGTGTTTTCATTGAATTCGCGTGACCTGGTGTCTGCCACTAAATTTAGTTTACCTGGTAAGTAGGTACCTGATATCCAAATATCTCTCTGGATACACCATTGCCAAAGTACGTTGGCCAGATTGTCACATGATGTCGATTTGTTTCCACCCATATGGATGATATATGCTACCACGGTGGTGTTGTCAATTTGTAGTCTAACATGCTGGTGATTTAACCCAGAACAATATGACTTATGGCCATGGAATGCACTTAACATTTCCAGGCAGTTTATGCCCAGTGTTTGCAATAATGGTGCCTCCTGTGCATTCCATCTCCCTCCATAGCTGGAGATGGAATTGGTAGCACCCCAACCAAGTGCACTGACATCAGTTTGTAGTACCATAGACGGGTTGCTGATAATTATTGGATGGGAACAATACCTGATGTTATGTTCCCACCATTGTAGTTCCATTATGGCCTCTGTTGGTAGCTTCATTGGTCTGTCAAAATGGCCACCATTAATTTTGAGTGCTCTTATTTTTGCGCTCTGTAAATTTCGATAGTGTAAGGTCCGAATTGTGTGGCTGGAAATGCAGCCACTATCTTCCCAATTATTCTAGCTACCAGTCTAATGGATGGTTTGGTGATGTCAATGATTTCGTTACAAGCCTCTATTAAGGCTGTAACCTTTTCTTTCGGCAAAGTCACTGACATGAGAACTGAGTTAATGGTGAACCCCACAGAATCCATTTTTGTTGAAGGCGTTAATTTAGACTTAACTGGATGGATGAGAAACCCCAGTTTTTCAAACAATTGTGTTGTGGCTTTTACCGCTTGTTTAGCCAATTCCAAAGTTTTGCCAATGTGAGGGATAGTATGATTAAACCACCACCATTGTGAGGGGCCGAGTGATTGCAGTCACCGACCTTGTGATGGGCCGAGCAGTTGGAATCACCAACCTTGTGATTCGAACAAACTGTTACGGTCCTTCAGAGCTGTTGATAACATTATAGAATAACAAGATGAGGTAAGGAATGTAGCTGACTACACAGAAGCTATTCTTTAGGTCAAAGGCAATTAAGTAGGTTAGGCCAACAGATACTGCGCATACTTAAAAGGTTAAATGAATATTAACTATACGCCCCTCATGACAAAGAACCTAATTTAAATGTACATGCGATGTATGATGTGGGAGGAGAGGGAATGATTGATGACGCACGGAGGGGAGGGTTGGAAGATTGTGAACCTCGGTACCCTGATTGGAAGGGGTCAGAAGGGGAGGCGTCCGATCAATAAGGACTGTATACTGAATTGTATAAAACTAGACGGTTTTCCTTTGCTCGGGGTGTCTCAACTTGGAGAGGCACCCGATTCTGCAGACTCGCAAATAAAGCATTTCTTGTTTCCACGATTTAGTCTCTGAGTAGTGATTGTGAGCACAAACAATATATCTCACAAGTTGGGGGCTCGTCCGCGATCGCCACTCCGGCCGCTTGACGGAGGCACGAAAGGAAGGGAAGGTGCACCCTGCTGATTTCAGCAGTCTCTGATCTCCTTGCTTGCCGTCAGCGGTTTGAGCGAGTGATATTCGGACAAGAGACTCTGGAAACAAGAGGGAATCCGGTGAAAGGGATCAATCAATCGAGCAATTTCTGTGCACAGGACTCGGGTAAGAATATTGACTATTAAGTATTACTCGGGCGATTGGGTTCTGTTGGACGGGAAAAGGTCTGACAGGGATGGGTAACCGGAACGGGCAAAGTAAGGGCCCGGGGAAAAAGGCTCAAACTGGTGAAGAGCCGCACATTCCGCCTGATAGTCCATTGGGGCGGATGTTGCACGGATGGGGTGAGGGGGGGGGGGTGAGGTGTGCGTCTGGCTTATTGAGACATCCGAAGAGTTGTCGGATTGAGAAATAAGTGGCGTTGAAACCCAACCCAAAGAACCCCCGTGGTCAGGGCATCTGCTCCTCACGTGAGGGGGGGCGAGAACCAGGGACCCCAAACTTTCAAAGAAGAGAAAGAGGAAGGGGTGAATGGAGGGACCAAGGTTGGGGTCCCCCGGGAAATAAAGAACAAGGATCAGGGGGATGGCGCACCGGGCCATCCCGGTGTTATCATTGTCACAAAGAAGGACACTTTAAAAGAGAATGTCCAAAGATAAGGCATGAAGTACAATCGTACACACTGATGGAGGAATAGGGGGGTCAGGGGTTCCCCTCCTTGGGGTGTGTAGGACGTACATGGGAACCCTTGGTAAACTTAAAATTAGGTCCCCAAGGAGAAGACACGGTATTTATGGTGGACTCAGGGGCGGAAAGATCAAGTGTAACCAGGATACCAGAGGGAATGGAATTAGGGGAAAAGCAAGTCAAAATCTCTGGAGTAGGGGGAAAGGTAATGACAGCTCCCGAGATAGAAGGAGTAATGGTAAGATATGAAAATCGAGAGGCCATGGAAGACTTAATCCTGGTGCCCCAGGCAGGAATAAATCTGATGGGAAGGGACTTACAAGTTCAATTAGGAATGGGCACAGCTCCCGTAGGTGGACAGATTATAGTACAACTATATAAATTGACGACCGAAGATGAAGAAAGAATAGTCTCACAGGTGTGGGCAAGAGAGGGAGATAGGGGAGGGCTAAGAATACCACCTCTGAGGATAGCCTTGCGAGAAGGAAGTCAAGTAGTACAAGTAAGACAGTATCCAATTTCAATGGAAGGAAGGAAAGGGCTGCAGCCAATTATAGAAAACTTACTGAAGGATGGAGTATTGGAGAGTTGTATGTCCCCCTACAACACGCCAATACTCCCTGTAAGAAAGACTGACGGAACATTCCGACTGGTCCAGGACCTAAGAGAATTGAATAGGGTAGTTAGGGCTCGACACCCGGTAGTCCCAAATCCTTATGCCATAATGGGACGTATACCCCCTAACCACAGGTGGTTCAGTGTGGTAGATCTGAAAGACGCCTTTTGGAGCTGCCCCCTGGCTGAGGAAAGTAGAGACCTCTTTGCATTCGAGTGGCAAAACCCAGACACACTGAGGAAGCAACAGTATCGATGGACTGTGCTCCCTCAGGGATTTACTGAATCCCCGAACCTGTGCGGGCAAATATTAGAACAAGTTTTAGAGGATGTTCCCAGGACCAATGGGACACAATTATTGCAGTACGTAGATGATTTGTTACTCTCAGGCGGAGAAGAAGAGCCAGTAAGGGATGCAACCATAACCCTCTTAAACTTTTTAGGGGAAAAGGGATTGAGAGTGTCCAAAAATAAACTACAATTTGTAGAACAGGAGGTTAAATATCTAGGACACCTGATTAGTGACGGGAAAAGGAGAATAAACCCCGAAAGAATAGCTGGGATCACCGGGCTGCCGATGCCAAGGAACTAAAAAGAAATCAGGAAGTTTCTCGGGTTAATTGGATACTGTAGATTATGGATAGACAATTACACCCGACAAGTCAAGTTCTTGTATGATAAATTGTGTGAGGAGACTGATAAAGTACAATGGGATTCTGAGGACGAACAGAGATTTGGAGAAATAAAGAATAGCCTGATCACCGCACCGGTACTGACCCTCCCGTCCATCGATCAACCATTCCATCTCTTTGTTAATGCGGAGAATGGAATTGCGTTGGGGGTACTGACACAAAAGAGAGGAGGGAAGCGACAGCCAGTCGCATTCCTTTCTAAACTCTTGGATCCGGTATCACGAGGGTGGCCTGTATGTATTCAAGCGGTCGCAGCAACAGCAATATTAGTGGAAGAAAGTAGAAAATAGACATTTGGAGGTGACCTGGTAGTATCTACTCCCCACACGGTCCGGAAAATACTAACTCAGAAGTCCAACCGGTCGGTGGTTGACTGACTCCAGGATCCTAAAGTACGAAGTGATACTTATGGAAAAAGACGATTTGACCATTCTGACCGATAAGAATTTAAACCCTTCCCAGTTTTTATACTCGGCGGACGACGAGCAGGAAGGGCAGAGACCAGAACACTACTGTAGCGAAGTTATAGAACTACAGACCAAGAGCAGGGAGGATTTGGAGGAGCAGCCTCTGGTAGAGGGAGAAAGGTGGTTTATAGACGGTTCTTCCCGCTGTATAAATGGAAAAAGATATAGTGGGTATGCCATAATAGGAGAAGGATTTGAAGGAGTGGAGGCGGGCAGGTTCCCAGGTAGTTGGTTGGCTCAGTCATGTGAATTGTGTGCCTTAATACGGGCGTTAGAATTGTTGGAGGGGAAGGAAGGAACGGTGTACACCGACTCCAAATATACATTTGAAGTAGTGCACACGTTTGGGAGAATATGGAGAGAAAGGGGGATGATTACAGCAAGAGGAAAGGAGTTGGCACATGAACAATTAATTGAGAAGGTGCTGGAAGCATTACATTTGCCAGAAAGGATAGCGGTGGTCCATGTGGCGGGACACCAAAAGGGGAACTCATTAGAAGCAAGGGGAAATGAAGCGGCAGATGGAGCCGCCAAAAAGGCAGCGACAGAAGGAACAGTGAGGATGTTGTCTTTAATACCATTAAGGGAAGGAGTAGGAAAGATACCTGTATTCTCACAGGAGGAGGAGGATAAAATGAATGAGTTAGGGGCTCGGCGTTCCACTGACGGGAGGTGGTGGACGCCGGATGGGAAACAAATGTTAACCAAAGGATTAACTGGGATTTGATGACACAACTGCACTCCCAGTCACATTGGGGAGCGCAGGCCCTGTGTGACACACTACTACGGACCTACGCTTGCCGAGGTATCTATACTTTGGCTAAGCAGACAGTCTCCAGTTGTGTGTTATGTCAGAGGGTTAACAAGAAGGTAATGAGAGCTGTCCCTGGTGGAGGACAACAATTGGCTATAAGACCCTTCCAGAGAATACAGGTAGATTTTACAGAACTTCCAAGAATACAAAGGTGGAAGTACCTCCTAGTAGTTGTAGACCATTTCACCAGGTGGGTGGAAGCATTTCCCACGATAAATGCCACCGCTCAGGCAGTAACCCGGATATTATTAGAACAAATCATTCCCCGATACGGGGTCATCGAATCCATAGATTCCGACCGAGGAACACATTTTGCCTCTAAGGTTCACCTGTTGGTTTGCAGTACCTTGGGAATAAATTGGAAATTGCATACACCCTGGCACCCCCAGAGTTCTGGGCGAGTGGAAAGGATGAATGCAACCCTTAAAACACAGATAACTAAGTTAATGGAGGAAACCAGACTACCCTGGACTAAGTGTTTACCAATTGCATTATTAAGAATTCGAACGGCACCCCGTAAAGATATTGCGGTGTCTCCCTACGAAATGTTGTTTGGGCTGCCCTATCTTGGAAAGGTAGAGGGCACGCCGACCTTCGAAGGCAGCGATGTGTTCCTGAGGAACTATTTACTGGCAGTGTCTCGTTCCCTTGCAGAATTAAAAATAAAAGGACTGTTGGCACAAAGTCCACCACTCGACTTTCCAATACACGATATAAAGGCCGGTGACTGGGTACTGATTAAAAGTTGGAAGGAGGACAAACTGCAGCCCCGGTGGACTGGCCCATACCTGGCATTGCTGACAACGGAGACAGCAGTACGAACAAAAGAAAAAGGGTGGACACATGCGACCCGGGTTAAAGGACCCGTTGACCCGCCGTCAGTTCCTGAGAAAGACGATCAGTGGACGGTAAAACCAGGAATAAGCCCCTGGCATTAACTTTCAGTAAGTGTATGAAATAAGTGTATGAAACTAACAGCATGAAAGGAGCAGTTGTAGTATTACTAACTATGTATGTAACCATTATAAGAAGTGTTAATAACTGTGATAAGTGCTACCATCCTATCAGATATGGAGGGCGAACAACCAGATCATTTACCTATCATTCCCATGTAAGTGATGATTGCTACGACCTAAGGACTAGAGCTGTTTGTCAGGACGAGGGGAGGGGGTATTATGTAGTAGAAAATAAGGGACATGTAGGAAGTGTTGGGCACATTACCTGCCCAAAAGGGGTGAAATGGGTCTGCATGACCAAGGGAGGACAGTTAGGCATCCCTTCCCGAGCCAGGGAGGAAACATTAGACAAAATTAAGTAGGTAGTGATAGGGAAGTTAGCAGAAGCAGTAGTCAACAAACCTCCCCCACCTTCTCAGCCTCAACTGCACCAGACTATGTATGATGAAATAAAGCAGCAGATTGAGATCCCCGAAGTGGGGAGAAACCTGTTTGTGGACTTGGCCCTCCGGATAGCCAGAACCCTGAATGTGACTAACTGTTGGGTTTGTGGAGGACCGTTGATGAGCTCACGCTGGCCATGGAGAGGATCTATCATTGAGGTATGGGACCTGATAAAGTGGAATTTGACGGTGGGAAGAGATCGAAGTCCCCAGGAATGGGTCCTGACACACACCCCGGTTGGAACTGAGTGTATCGCCAGGCCCTGGGCAAAGGATGCCATCCTAGTAGGCAGCAGCCCCTGCCAGCGCATCATCACCCAGTGGCCAAATCAATCCCGAGTGTGGTGGCCAGAGGAACCTCAATGGTATCCCACTGTAAAGGATGAAGGAAACTGTACTATCTGGATGAAGACTGATGGAAGCGAATCGAATGGATTATGGAATTGCACCGGGAACAACCCTTACCAGGGAATCCCAGTGTTGCAGGGCATATGGGACAATGTTACCTCTAGTGGACCGGCCCCTGAAGGACTGCTATGGATATGCGGACACAAGGCATACTCGGTATTGCCAGAAAAATGGAGTGGGACTTGTTTAATTGGACTGGTACAACCAGGGTTTTTTTTGTTGACCACTGAGGAGGGGCGGTCGCTAGGAACACCCATCTTTGACGATCTACACCGAACGAAGAGAGGAATGGACATCGGAAAATGGGAAAATGATGAGTGGCCACCTGCAAGAATCATCTCATATTATGGACCAGCCACTTGGGCACAGGACGGATCCTGGGGCTACCGGACCCCAGTGTATATGTTAAATCGGATCATAAGACTACAGGCAGTGCTGGAAGTAATTACTAACCAGACTGCATCTGCACTAGAGATGTTGGCAAAGCAGCAGACACAGATGAGAACAGCGATATACCAAAACCGTTTGGCCTTAGACTACTTACTAGCCGAAGAGGGAGGAGTATGCGGAAAATTCAACCTCTCTAATTGCTGCCTAAACATAGATGACAATGGGCAAGCAGTAATGGATATATCAGAAGGAATCAGAAAAATAGCACATGTCCCGGTACAGAGATGGAACACAATCATGGGAGCAGGATGGTGGGATTACATCTTAGGAGGAGCCTGGTGGAAAGCGGTGGGACTGATGATTTTATGGGCATTAGCTGCATTGATCATTATCCCCTGTTGTATACCATGTCTCAGGGTTCTTATAACTAGAAGTATAAGCCAAATGCAGGCAGTTGTAGTCCCCATGGGGGAGAAAGGGGGCGTCCAGAAGATAATGATAATGAGGCCGAGAGAGGACCCAGAGGAAAGAGAGATAAGAAGAATGTTATTAGCTTTGGAACAGCAGGAAGTCTAGGAATGGGGTTTAATACAGGATGCGTAGCAAAAGAAAAAGGGAGGATTGTGAGGGATAGTATGATTAAACCACCACCATTGTGAGGGGCCGAGTGATTGAAGTCACCGACCTTGTGATGGGCCGAGCAGTTGGAATCACCAACCTTGTGATTCGAACAAACTGTTACGGTCCTTCAGAGCTGTTGATAACATTGTAGAATAACAAGATGAGGTAAGGAATGTAGCTGACTACACAGAAGCTATTCTTTAGGTCAAAGGCAATTAAGTAGGTTAGGTCAACAGATACTGCGCATGCTTAAAAGGTTAAATGAATATTAACTATGCGCCCCTCATGACAAAGAACCTAATTTAAATGTACATGCGATGTATGATGTGGGAGGAGAGGGAATGATTGATGACGCACGGAGGGGAGGGTTGGAAGATTGTGAACCTCGGTACCCTGATTGGAAGGGGTCAGAAGGGGAGGCGTCCGATCAATAAGGACTGTATACTGAATTGTATAAAACTAGACGGTTTTCCTTTGCTCGGTGTGTCTCAACTTGGAGAGGCACCCGATTCTGCAGACTCGCAAATAAAGCATTTCTTGTTTCCACGATTTAGTCTCTGAGTAGTGATTGTGAGCACAAACAATATATCTCACACCAACAATAAGTATGTCATCTAGATATGCCATTACCATGTGTTTTTGTTTCCGCAGTAACGCTAGGGCTGGTTTCAAAATTTTTGTGAACAGCCTGGGGCTGATGTTAGACCATTAGGTAATACCCTGTATTACCAGAGCTGACCCATCCAGTTGAATTTTAAATAACATCTGTGGTCACCTCTTGTGGGTACTGTATAGTAAGCATCTTTTAAATCGATGCTTGCCATGTAGTAGCCTTCGGAAATCAATTGCTTAGCAGTAACAAAGGTTTCCATCTTGAAATGAATATATTGTACAATGGTATTCAAAGTAGTCAAATCGATGATGATGCGGCAACCACCATCTTTCTTGTTTTTTATAAAGATGTTGGACACGAATTCCTGTGATTCGTGTTGGGTTTTCTCAATTACTCCTTTTTTATATAGCCGCAGTAATTCAGCATGTGCTTTAGATTTTTCTATGCCTGTGAGCACAAACATTAGGTTCGGTACATGCTGAACTGGAGGGTATGTTTTTGTATAAATTCTATGGTATAACCCTGGATACTGCTTAGAATATAAGTGTCGGTAGTTAACTTATTCCATGCATCCAAATAATATCGTAATCTCCCACCAACTTCCATGCTCCCTTTAATTCTTAAGGAACCAGACTCACCTACCTCCATGGTTACCAGTGGTAGGTGTGTTACTTCTTCGGCATCCTCCGTGGACGTTGAGGCGCCGTTGTCTGGGTCTGTAGTTGGGTTGGTGTTGAGGGCTTGCGCATTTTCCAGGAAGGTCGGTCTGGCCCATGGCCTAAAAAAGACCGATGTTGGGTGTTCCTGGTTTTTGCGCTTTCTCCAGTTTGTCTTGGCCGACTGGTGGGTGAGTAGGGGTGAAATTTTTGGCCGTAGTAGTGCAAATTTGGTTTCTAAAGCCGGTTGGATAGCACTTTTCCTAATATTGTTTAACTCGTATTGTGAGTTGGAGAGTAAAGCCAGTGCATCTTGGTGGTCTTGGGTCATGTTTTGCTCATTCAATGTGCGGGCAAAAGCCGTAATTCCTGCTGTTAGGATTTTTAGGACTTTCTGTATTTTTAAGTCCCTGGTTCTAATTGATGCCCCGACATGTTTCCAGATGCACTGGTTGACACTGGGAACATTTAGCGACTTGCAGTTCCCTGGTGGTAAGTGTCGTGCTGTGGTGTCCGATAATGCCTGTCCCTGTAGTTGGTTAAAAGACATGTAGTCAATGCTTGCCGCTATTTTCGGCTCCAGGTTTAGGCCAGTTTGGTCGGGTTGGATAAACTGGGACACCATATCCAACATGTTTTCTTTCACCCCAGGCATACTAAGGATATGTTGATCACTCCCCTCTTCAGGGTCAGCCCAGAATTGACCCTCCGTGCTCCCCTCTGATGAGGGAGAAACACTGTGCAGCCCCACAAGAGGTACTGCTGTGGGGCTTACTAACTGCCCACTGTGGCTAGCATCAATCTCCCGGAGCCTGCCACTTTGGAGTATTTCCTCCAGCAGCCGCTCCAACTGGCTCTTATGCTCTCGGGCATAGGCCACTCGCGGCTGCTCCTGTTCCCCCAGCCGCTCCAACCGGCCCCAATGCTCACGGGCACTGGCCGCTCGCGGCTGTTCCTGATCCTGCAGCCGCTCCAACCGGCCCCAATGCTCACGGGCACTGGCCGCTCCCGGCTATTCAGAGTCGGACTCATCGGAGTCAACGACTGTTAGTTTTTTGCTTCGCTCTACCGCCCGGCCGTGGCCGGTGCGGGAGCGAAGTCGGGCACAGCTGTTCCCATTTCGGGAGATTGGCGTGCCGTTGGCTGCTGCTGCCGGCTGCCCACAACTCCGCGGTTCTCCCCCGACAGCTTTTTCGCAGCCTTCGTAGATCTGGTCCATGTCTCCACCTGTACGGTAAGTGGAAGGAACGCAGAGTCTCCTTACCTGCTGTTCCCGGCTTTCAAATTCTGCCGCTAAGGGAACGTCGTTCCCCCTGCTGTGACTCGTTGCAATGGGTGTAGCGATATGGCACACATGCGTCCTGGCGGGGTTCTTCACGTAGTCACTCACGTGACTCCGAAGTAAAATAGTTATTGCACTCCATGCCTCCCAAAAAAAATGTAATCTACACACCAATTTGTGTTATTTACACTTCATGTTTTTTGGAAGAGACCAGACCCCCCTACCTCCATGGTGACCAGTGGAAAGTTTGTTTCTTCCTGTGCAGTCGCCGTAGAGGTTGTGGCGTCAGTGTTTGGATTTGGGATTTGGGGTTGCACGTCTTCCACGAAGGCCGGTCTGAGCTTTGGCCTATAAAGACCTCTGTCCTGTAGCCCGGCCTTTGAGCTTTCACCAGCTTCTGTGTGTCTTGTCTGCTGGTGGATGCGTGGATGTGCTGTTGTCATGTGTAGGAGATCCTGCCTGTTGCTGCCTTTCTGAGCTCCAGGGTATTGGCCGCCTTATCGAGCTCTTTTACCTGTTTTGACAGGTTGCCCCCAAGTAGTAATATTGGTGGTTTAATCCCTCCAGGTCTGCACAGCTCTGCAAACTTAGGGTTTAAAGCTGGGCGGATGGCGTTCTCCTGAGACTATTAATCTCGTACTCAGTATTGCAGAATAATGCCACAGCTTCTTGCTGTTGTTCTGACATCACTTTTCCATCCCCTGTCCGGGCAAAAACTGTGATCCCTGCAGTCAACAATTTTAGGATTTTCTGCAGCTAAACATCCTGCCTTCTGACTCCCGTTCCAATATGTTTTCAGATGTAACTGTTCACCGTGGGAAATTTTGAGGGATACCCATTTACCGGTGCCAAATATTTGGCAGTAGTGTCTATTACAGCCATGTTCCTGTAGTTGTTTTTAGATGTACAAACTTGGACTCCTTTTCCAGGAGGTTTCCTTGTTCTTGCACCCCCTGCACACTGATTGTCTCTTCAGCAAAACCCCTCTTCAGAGCCAGCCCAGAATTGGCTCCCAGTACTCCCCTCTGTCGAGGGAGATGTACTGTGCAGCCCTGATAAGGTGCTGCCATGGGTGTATTATATACCCATTGTGACTAGACTCCATCTCCCAGAGTCTGTCACAGTGGAGCATGTGCTCCATAAGCCGCTCCATTTGGCCCCAGTAACGCTGGTCCCCGCGGCATTCCTTTGCAGTCCGACTTGTCAGCCAAGTCAGGCACAGCTGATCCCACTAACGGTGATCTGGTGCCGTCAGCCGCTGCTAGCTGCCTGCAACTCCATAGTTCTTCCCAGCCAGTGCAGCCCTTGTGGACTCCTGTCCATAGTTTCCCAGTGTGAAAAACAGCACAGGAAACAAAACATGACCGCAGTAATTCCCTGACCTGTCGGTCTTGGTTTTAAAAAACTTGCCGCAGCAGGGGAACGCTCCCCCCGCCTGCCATTTTGACTTGTCAGAGTCAACAGCTCTGTTCTGTGTAGTCTTCCCACCCGGCCGTGGTGTTGATCTGGCCGGTGCAGGTGCCAAGTCGGGCACAGCTGATCCCACTCACGGTGATGCTGGTGCCTATAGCTGCTGCTGGCTGCCCTCAACTCCGCGGTCCTCCCCAGCCAGCTTTAGACGCAGCCCTTGTGGACTCTATTTTTGTCCAGTTTCCCCCTGTAAAAAACAGCGCGGGAAACAAAAAACGACCGCAGAATAATTCACTTACCTGTCGGTCTCGGTTTCAAAATTACCGCTGCGGGGGAACGTCGTTCCACCCCGCCTGTCGTTTCGCAATGCGTGAAGCGATATGACACGCATGCGTCCTGGCGGGTTCTTCACGTAGTCACACGTGACTCTGAAGTAAAATTGAGTGTTCTTATTGCTGAGGGGAAGAAGCTGTTTTTAAAGTGGGTGGATTTTGTGGCAAGTGACCTGAGGCGCCTCCCTGAAGGGAGAGACTGGAAAAGGTGGTTTGCTGGATGGGAGGGGTCCGAGATGATCTTTATTGCCTGTTTTGAGGTACGTTGGAGGTAAATAGAATGGATTGAGGGGAGGGAGGAGTTGATGATCCTGGAGGCCTTAGAGACAATGCGCTGTATTCTGTGTAGTGAGTGACTGTCAGTGTTTCCGTACCAGACTGTGATTGAGGAGGTGATGATGCTTTCGATGATGGATTGATAGAAACGGACCAGGAGGTGTTTGTGGACTCTGAACTTTTTGAGCTGTCTGAGGAAGTATAGGCGTTGTTGTCCTTTCTTGATGATGTGGTCTGCGTTGATGTGCCATTTTAGATTATTGCAGATATAGGTGCCCAGAATGAGTTTGTGGATGTTATGGGATGGGAGTTGACATGGACCGGGGGTTTGGGATTTTGTTTGCGTCTGAAGTCTATGGTGATTTCCAAGGTTTTTGATGTATTAAGCTGGAGGTTGTTGTCTGCACACCATTTGACTGCGCTGTCCACTGTTTGATGGTATGGACTGCATGTACCATAGCCAGGACTTTGTGTTTGTGTACCTCGATGACAGCTTGATGGCAAGCCGCTTGCGGCAGGAACCTCCAGGAATTCGTCGGGATGGTGAACTTCTACCACCGTTTTGTACCGTCCGCGGTCAGGGTCATGCGCCCGCTGTTTCACCTCATGGCGGGCAAACAAAAGGTGGTCGAATGGACTGACGAAGTGGTGGCGGCGTTCCACCAGGCCATGGAGGCCCTGGCTAGGGCCACGATACTCGTGCACCCATGGCAGGATGCACCAATCGGGCTGACTGTCGACGCTTCCGATGTAGTGGTTGGAGCGGTGCTCGAGCAGCTGATCGACGGGCATTGGCAGCCTCTGGCCTTTTTCAGCAGGCACCTCAGCTGTGCACAGCGGCACTACAGTGCCTTTGACCATGAGCTCCTCGCCCTTTGCTTTAGCGTGCGCCACTTCCGTTATTTTTTGGACGGGCGGACATTTACAGCTTACATGGACCACAAGTCCCTCACCTTTGCGTTCGCCAAGGTTTACGACCCGTCGTCCGCACGGCAGCAGCGGCAGTTGCCGTTCGTCTCTCAATACACTACCTCCATTCGTTTAATCAAGGGCAAAGACAACAGAGTAGACGATGCCATGTCTCGACCCGCGGTTAATGCTGTTTTGCAGGTGTCCGATGGCATTGACTACACAGCCCTGGCTGCTGCCCAGTTGACGGATGATGAGATGTCCGCCTATCATACACCATTTTTGGGCCTGCGTTTGTAGGACGTTCAATGTGGCCTCGGGGGTGCGAGGCTGCTGTCTCGACTGATCAGCCACGGCCCATGGTCCCCGTCGCCTGGCAGCGCAGAGTGTTCGAAGTGCTCCACGGGCTGGCCCATCCTGCCTTTCGGGCGACGACGGCACTCGTGGCTTTCCGTTTCATGTGGCACAGGTTGCGCAAACAGGTTGGGCTTTGGGCACGTACCTGCATCACATGCCAAACTGCCAAGGGACAGCGGCATGTGCATAGCGACGGGTCATGTAAGTTTCCTTATAAGGGCTATTTATGTGCTGCCATCACCACAGAAATTCAAACAATGGGTAGGTGGGGACATGGCGTGTTCCCTGTGTTCAGAGGTAGTAACATTGAGGCATATTTTGTCAGGATGTAAGACTAGTCTTTCTCTGCGTTGGATTATCTGGTGACATAACCAGGTCTTGAAGTGCGTAGCTGCAGCAATGGAGAGGAGGAGAGCACAAGTGAATTCAGTAGACATCGGGACTGGGAGTGTAGCTCTTCATTTGGTCCATGGGGGTTGGAAAGGTAGAGGAGGACAGATTTCAGACAGGTATGAGTTAGTCCAGCTACGGGCAGCTACGATTGGTAGACGCAGGTAGATTTGGGAGAAAAGCTTCAATTCCGCAGGAAGTAATTACTACTAGTTTGAGACCTGATATAATGTTATGGTCAGTTAGTGAGTGGATAGTGCATTTTGTACAAGTGACGGTGCCTTGGAGAACTTAGTGGATGAGAAAAAGAAGGTGCAGGTTCTACAGGTGGTTATCTCTAGATGAGATCTATCAACAACAATCCTCTGCAGGAGCGCAACACATCCTATCATCTATGGCTTCACAATTCACAACCTTTTCTTTTTTTTACCATGCTTCTGGACATAGGTTTAAGATGAGGGTGGGGGGAGGGGGGGGATGAAGATTTAATGGGAACCTGAGGGGTAAATTTTCTACACAAAGGGCGGTCGGTGTTTGGAACGAGCTGCATAGAAACATAGAAAATAGGTGCAGGAGTAGGGCATTCGGCCCTTCGAGCCTGCACCGCCATTCAATATGATTATGGCTGATCATCCAACTCAGTATCCTGTACCTGCCTCTCTCCATACCCCCTGATCCCTTTAGCCACAAGGGCCACATCTAACTCCCTCTTAAATATAGCCAATGAACTGGCCTCAACTACCCTCTGTGGTAGAGATTTCCACAGATTCACCACTCTCTGTGTGAAAAATGTTTTTCTCATCTCAGTCCTAAAAGATTTCCCCTTTATCCTTAAACTGTGACCCCTTGTTCTGGACTTCCCCAACATCGGGAACAATCTTCCTGCATCTAGCCTGTCCAGCCCCTTAAGAATTTTGTAAGTTTCTATAAGATCCCCCCTCAATCTTCTAAATTCTAGCAAGTACAAGCCGAGTCTATCCAGTCTTTCTTCATATGAAAGTCCTGACATCCCAGGAATCAGTCTGGTGAACCTTCTCTGTACTCCCTCTTTGGCAAGAATGTCCTTCATCGGATTAGGAGACCAAAACTGTACGCAATACTCCAGGTGTGGTCTCACCAGGACCCTGTACAACTGCATTTAGAAAGAAACATTTAGACAGGTAAATGGATAGATCAGGTTTAGAGTGGTACGGGCCAAACACAGGCACGTGGGAGCAGTGTGGAAGGGACATGTTGGTCGGCACGGGCGTTGATCCGAAGGGCCTGTTTCCGTGCTGTGTGACTCCTTGACTCCAACTGAAGCAAATAGGAAGCACACAAAGTGATTGCTGGAGTTGTTTGTCTTGCGTTATCAGATTATTCACTCCCTAAATGGAAGGTGCAGGGGTGTAGGCCGTTTGGCCCTTTGAGCCAGCACTACTAAAAGCTAGATTTCAAGGTTTCACGGTCATTTATAGTCATAAATAAACAACAATAATAAAAAGATATCCCAAGAGTCTGCGAGAGCAGGGGCCGAAAAAGACACAGGTGGATTACCCGGCTACAGACCATGGAACGGAAAAGACTATGAGTAGGTTTAGTGCTCCAATGAAGGACAGGGGCTCAGTGGTAAAGAAGCACCAGGTCTGTTCTTGTGTTTGGCAGTAAATAACAACAGCAAAGGGCCTCAGAATACACCAGGGAAGGAAGAAGTGCTTGTTAGAGGTAGTGCAGGGAAATCACATTGAACAGTACTTCTTGAGAAGTCATGGTGGCGCAGCGGTAGAGTTGCTGCAATGAATGCAAAGCCGGAGACCCAGGTTCGATCCTGACTACAGGTACTGTCTGTACAGAGTTTGTATGTTCTCCACGTGATCGGCATAGGTTGTCTCCAAGAGCTTCGGTTTCCTCCCACACTCCATAGACGTACAGGTTTGTAGGTTAATTGGCTTGGTAAATGTAAAAATTGTCCCTAGTGGGGGTAGGATAGTGTTAATGTGCGGGGATCGCTGGTCGGTGCGGACCCGTTGGGCTAAATTACAGTCAAGTCAGTCGAGTGATGTCCAGCGACGGGCAGTAAACCACAGTTCGCAGGATATCCCTGTCACTGATGAGGAGGGAACAAGCGCTGTAGAGGGGAATGTAGGTGGTGGTGAGGTTAATCACATGAACAGTTGCATTGAAAGCAGAAAATGTGCCAGTCATTCAGAAACTCACTGCACAGAGGCTAGCAGTGAGAACTTCTTTGTTCACGAATGTTCAGCATTCGGTGGTCTTTTGGTTGTTAGTGAGAAAAAGAAGGTGCAGGTTCTCCAGGTGGTTATCTCTGGACGAGATCTATCAACAACAATCCTCTGCCGGAGCAGAACACTTCCGATCACCTTGACTCTTGCAAAGACGCCAACCTATTTCTCTTCTCCCTTCCCCCCTCCTCATCCATTCCGTTCTATGGCTTCACAATTCACAACCATTTTGATTCCCATTTCTGGCCTTATAACATCTCTGTTGCAACCTGCAGTCAAACAGAAACCAAAGCAGCCTTTCCAGGAATCAGTAACACAAAGTTTCATTTTTATTGATAGGAAATGAAAACCTGCTTTTGAACGACCACATGTCTCAATCGCTTGAAACGTTTTTTTATCAAAAGCAACACAGAGGCCATGTGGTAGAAGAAATCTTCTTTTTCAAGGATGTCCAGAGTTTGGTGGTAGGTTTCCAGACATCTTAATTCGCAACTTCCACAGGTCTCAATCACATGAACAGTTGCATTGAAAGCAGAAAATGCGCCATTCATACAGAAACTCACAGTATAGAGCCTAGCGGTGAGAACTTCTTCTTTCACAAATGTTCAGAGTTCAGTGGTCGGTTTCAAAGCTTCTTTATTCACAGCTTACAGTTGTCACATCTTCAAACAAGAAGAGATGAATGCACTAAAACAAGAGGTGATAAGATTAGAAATACTCTAGGATATGATGGCCTGCTGTTCATCGGTGGGGTCATGGTCAAGGTGTGGGCATAAGGAGGTCTTTCTGCAGGAAATCATTACTTCTAGTTTGAGACCTGATATAGTGTGTGGTCAGTTATTCAGCGGATAGTGCATTTTATAGAACTGACGGTGCCTTGTAGAACTTAGTGGATGAGGCTTATGAAAGGAAAATGCATAGATATGTAGATTTTGCAACAGAAGTTGAGCAGCAAGAGTGGAGAGCAAGAGAACATCCGGTAGAGGTGGGTTGTTGAGGTTTCATCGTGTGATCAACTACATCGCTATTAGGAGAGCTAGGAAATTGCGGACAGTGTTTGCGTCAGGCCGTAAAGGAGATGTTTGAGGCAGCAGAACAATGCAGTAAGGTGGAATAGGTAGAGAAGAATAGCACCAGAACCAAAGCTCGTGCTCTTGTATCTTTGACCAGAAGTAATTGTTGTGCCTTCCTGAGGTGTCGTGGGCCTAACTCAATAAAACACCAGTGAAGGGAGGTGCCCACTTGATAACCCCGATGATATACTTGATATCTACACAATCAGCTGTTATGGATTAGCACCTCATTGCAGCTGTGGTGCAAATTGTAAACAGTCTCGCTGCACTAATAAAAGCTAGATTTCACGGTCATTTATAGTCATAAATAAACGACAATAATAAAAAGATATCCCAAGAGTCTGTGAGAGCAGGGGCCGAAAAAGACACAGGTGGATTACCCGGCTACAGGCCATGGAAAGGAAAAGACTATGAGTAGGTTTAGTGCTCCAATGAAGGACAGGGGCTCAGTGGTAAAGAAGCACCAGGTCTGTTCTTATGTTTGGCAGTAAATAACAACAGCAAAGGGCCTCAGAATACATCAGGGAAGGAAGAAGTGCTTGTTAGAGGTAGTGCAGGGAAATCACATTGAACAGTACTTCTTGAGAAGTCATGGTGGCACAGCGGTAGAGTTGCTGCAATGAATGCAAAGACGGAGACCCGGGTTCGATCCTGACTACAGGTGCTGTCTGTACGGAGTTTGTATGTTCTCCCTGTGCTCTGCATAGGTTGTCTCCAAGATCTTCGGTTTCCTCCCACACTCCATAGACGTACAAGTTTGTAGGTTAATTGGCTTGGTAAATGTAAAAATTGTCCCTAGTGGGTGTAGGATAGTGTTAATGTGCGGTGATCGCTGGTCGGCGTGGACCCGGTGGGCTAAATTACAGTCAAGTCAGTCGATTTAAGTCCAGCGACGGGCAGAAAACCACAGTTTGCAGGATATCATCACCCCTGTCACTGATGAGTAGGGATCAAGCACTGTAGAGGGGGATGTAGCTGGTGGTGAGGTTAATCTGCCAGACAAGGAGAAGAACGGAGGGCTGATACCTAGAGTTGAAAGGCCAAGAGCAAGTAAAAGGAAGGAAAGGGTATTTGTTAATTAAAGGTGTTAGAGAGTCTGAAAAGGGCAGTGGAAAACAAGATATATAAGATGAGAGAGAGTATTCATCAACATGGTGCGGACAGGTATGGTGTTATTGAGAAAAAGGTGCAGTTTCGACAGGTGGTTAACTCTAGACGAGATTTATAAACAACAATCTTCTGCCGGAGGCCAACACTTCCCATCATCTATGGCTTCACAATTCGCAACCTTTTCTTTTTTTTACCATTTCTGGCCTTATAACATCTCTGTCGTAATCTACAGATGAGTCAAACAGAAACCAAAGCAGCCTTTCCAGGAATCAGTAACACAAAGTTTTATTTTTATTTATAGGAAAAGAAAACCTGCCTTTGAACGACCACACGTCTGAATCACATGAAACGGTTTTATCAAAAACAACACAGAAGTTATCTTCTTTTTCAAGGATGTCCAGAGTTCGGTGATGGGTTTCCAGACATCTTGATTCGCAACTTCCACATGTCTCAATCACATGAACAGTTGCATTGAAAGCAGAAAATATGCCATTCATACAGAAACTCATAGTATAGAGGCTAGCGGTGAGAACTTCTTTTTTCACAAATGTTCAGATTTCGGTGGTCGGTTTCAAAGCTTCTTTATTCAGTTTACAGTTGTCACATCTTTAAACAAGAAGAGATGAATGCACTAAGGCAAGAGGTGATGAGATTAGAAATACTCAGGGAGATGATGGCCTGCTGTTCATCACTGGGGTCATGGTCAAGGTGGGGGTATAAGGAGGTGTCATTCCACAGGAAATAATTACTTCTAATTTGAGACCTGATATAGAGTATGGAACAAATTGCCAGAGGAGGTAGTTGAGGCTGGGACTATCCCATCGTTTAAGAAACAGTTGGACAGGTACAAGGCTTTAATGGGGTATGGACAAGCTCAGTGAGTAAGCAATAATGTAAGAGATGAACACTATGTGAAAAAATGTGACATTGTCCAAATTTGTGGAATAAAAACAGAAAGATGCATGCTTGTTAGGTGTTGAGAAAATGGATAGGGTTTCCTGGACATGGGGAATACCATTTAGAAACAAGAAACTGGGACTATGCAGATGCTGGTTTACAAAAAAAGACACAGGAGTAATTGCTGGAGTAAATTAGCATTTCAGGCAGCATCCATTGAGAACATTGAGAGGTGACGTTTTTGTTCGGAAGCTTCACAAATTGCAATTTCAATCCTGTCTCACACCTTCTGTTTTAATTTCTTTTGTTCCAATCATCTGACTATCAAACCTACCTCTTGCCTTTGTCTCAAGGATGCCCTGAAGGCTCGGCTAATGGACCTGGACTGGGTGGACGCATTGCCGTGGGTTTTGCTGGGTGTCTGCATCGCGCCCAAAGAGGACTTGGCCACCTCCTCAGCTGAGTTGGTGTATGTGGCCCCACGGACAGTGCCCGATGTGTTTATCCCATCAGCACAGGGTCACGCCGCCGCCCTGCAACGGCTTTGGGACATGGTGAGCAAGCTGGCACCTGTGCCGACATAATTCAGACCGCACGTTCCTCCCGCTCTCCAGGACTGTCCGTTTGTTTTCCTGCGTCGCAACATGCATCGGACGCCCCTTCAGCGGCCGTACGAAGGACCATTCAAGGTCCTCGAGTATGGCCCTTCCGCTTTCGTTTTGGACATGGGGGGTCGTCTTGAGACGGTTTCCGTTGCGCGGCTGAAGCCTGCACACGTGGACATCAGCCAGCTGGTGCAACTTGCGTGGCCTCGCTCTCGGGGTCCCCCTCCGTTCCCAAGTGCCCACGCTGCCACCTATGCCTGGCGGTGTGTCTCCGGTTCCTGCGCTTGCCGTGGTGCGCACACGGGCTGGTCATATCGTACGTCCCCCTGTCCGTTTCGTGCCTCGGGTTCTTGGGAGGGGGAGTCCTGTTGCAGTTCCAGGGGAGTAGGCTACTCCCTGGTTCATCCCGCACGACACTCGATGGACTGGTCCGAGGGCGGCTCCCAGCCACAAAGATAAGAGCTGGGATTTTTTGCCTCAAGGCCAGTCTTTAGTCCCTCACTAAAGAGGAGAGTAGTGTGCTGTGCTCATTAAAGACTTAACAGAATTTGCCTGGCTCCTCGCCTTCATCTCTCACGCACCCGCTAAAATGAGTAGGTTCAGTGCCCCAATGAAGGACAGGGGCTCAGTGGAAAAGAAGCACCAGGTCTGTTCTTCTGGTTGGCAGTAAATAACAACAGCAAAACGCCTCAAAATACATCAGGGAAGGAAGAAGTGCTTGTTAGAGGTAGTGCAGGGAAATCACATTGAGCAGTACTTCTTGAGAAGTCACAGAGGCGCAGCGGTACAGTTGCTGCAGTGAATGCAAAGCCGGAGACCCGGGTTCGATCCTGACTACGGTGCTGTCTGTACGGAGTTTGTACGTTCTCCCCATGATCTGCGTAGGTTGTCTCCAAGATCTTCGGTTTCCTCCCACACTCCATAGACGTAGAGGTTTACATAGAAACATAGAACATAGGTGCAGGAGTAGGCCATTCGGCCCTTCGAGCCTGCGCCGCCATTCATTTTGATCATGGCTGATCATCCAACTCAGTATCCCGTACCTGCCTTCTCTCCATACCCCCTGATCCCTTTAGCCCCAAGGGCCACATCTAACTCCCTCTTAAATATAGCCAATGAACTGGCCTCAACTACCTTCTGTGGCAGAGAGTTCCAGAGATTCACCACTCTCTGTGTGAAAAATGTTTTTCACATCTCGGTCCTAAAGGATTTCCCCTCTATCCTTAAGCTGTGACCCCTTGTCCTGGACTTCCCCTACATCAGGAACAATATTCCTGCATCTAGCCTGTCCAAATAATCTTCCTGCATCTAGCCTGTCCAAATAATCTTCCTGCATCTAGCCTGTCCAAGTTTGAAGGTTAATTGTCTTGGAAAATGTAAAAATTGTCCCTAGTGCGTGTAGGATAGTGTTAATGTGCGGGGATCGCTGGTCGGCGCGGACCCGGTGGGCTAAACTACAGTCAAGACAGTCGAGTGAAGTCCAGTGATGGGCAGAAAACCACAGTTTGCAGGATATCATCACCCCTGTCACTGATGAGGAAAGAACAAGCTCTGTAGAGGGGCATGTAGGTGGTGGTGAGATTAATCACCTGAACAGTTGCATTGAAAGCAGAAAATGTGGCAGTCATTCAGAAACTCACTGCACAGAGGCTAGCGGTGAGAACTTCTTTGTTCACGAATGTTCAGAGTTCGGTGGTCGGTTTCAAAGCTTTATTCACAGCTTACAGTTGTCACATCTTCAAACAAGAAGAGATATATGCATTAAGACAAGAGATGATGAGATTAGAAAAACTCTGGGAGATGATGGCCTGGTGTTCATGGGTGGGGTCATGGTCAAGGTGTTGGCAAGAGGAGGTGTCTGAGAACTGGCGCCTTTCCTCAGCAGAATAGTGCTCAGCTTGTCAGATGACAACGGCATCTCTCTTGTCGGCAAGTTTAATAAAAGGTTGCGGATGGCAATCAGCAACAATCCATCACTGGACGACTATTCTTTCTCCCAATAGATGAATTTGGAAAGTGTAGAAAAGAGGAAGTTTAGCTGGAGGGACCTTGTGGTGCATAGCAACGGGTCATGTAAGTTTCCTTATAAGGGCTATTTATGATGTGCTGCCATCACCACAGATCCTCAAACAACGGGTAGGTGGGGACATGGCGTGTTCCCTGTGTTCAGAGGTGGCAACATTGAGGCATATTTTGTCAGGATGTAAGACTAGTCTTTCTCTGCGTTGGATTACTTGGTGGCATAACCAGGTCTTAAATGTACTAAGGCAAGAGGTGATGAGATTAGAAATACTCTGGAAGATGATGGCCTGCTGTTCATCGGTGGGGTCATGGTAAAGGTGTGGGCATGAGGAGATGTAATTCCGCTGGAAATAATTACTTCTAATTTGAGACCTGATATAGTGTGTGGTCAGTTATTCAGTGGATAGTGCATTTTATAGAAATGACGGTGCCTTGTAGAACTTAGTGGACGAGGCTTATGAAAGGAAAATGCATAGATATGTAGATTTGGCAACAGAAGTTGAGCAGCAAGAGTGGAGAGCAAGAGTACATCCGGTAGAGGTGGGTTGTAGAGGTTTCATCGAGCGATCGACTACGTTGTTATTAGGAGAGCTAGGAATTTGCGGACAGTGTTTGCGTCAGGCCGTAAAGGAGATGTCAGAGGCAGTAGAGAGAGGCAGTAAGGTGGAATAGGTAGAGAAGTATAGCACCAGGACCGAAGATCGAGCTCTAGTATCCTTGAACAGAACTAATTGTTGTGCCTTCCCGAGGTGTCATGGGCCTAATTCAATGAAACACCAGTGAAGGGAGGTGCCCACTTGATAACCCCAATGATATACTTGATATCTACACAATCAGCTGTTATGGATTAGCATCTCATTGCAGCCGTGGTGTACATTGTAAACAGTCTCGCTGCACTACTAAAAGCTGGGTTTCAAGGTTTCATGGTCGTTTATTGTCACAAATATACAACAATAATAAAACGTTATCCCAAGAGTCTGCGAGAGCAGGGGCTGAAAAAGACACAGGTGGATTACCTGGCTACAGACCATGGAACGGAAAAGACTATGAGTAGGTTTAGTGCTCCAATGAAGGACAGGGGCTCTGTGGTAAAGAAGCACCAGGTCTGTTCTTGTGGTTGGCAGTAAATAAGAACAGCAAAGGGCCTCAGAATACATCAGGGAAGGACGAAGTGCAGGGAAATCACATTGAGCAATACTTCTTGAGAAGTCACGGTGGCTCAGCGGCAGAGTTGCTGCAGTGAATGCAAAGCCGGAGACCAAGGTTCGATCCTGACCACAGATGCTGTCTGTACGGAGTTTATATGTTCTCCCCGTGATCTCCATAGGTTGTCTCCAAGATCTTCGGTTTCCTCCCACACGCCAAAGACGTACAGGTTTGTAGGTTAAATGGCTTGGTCAATTTAAAATTGTCTCTAGTGGGTGTAGGATAGTGTTAATGTGCGGGGATCGCTGGTCGGCGCGGACCCGTTGGGCTAAATTACAGTCAAGTCAGTCGAGTGATATCGAGCGACGGGCAGTAAACCACAGTTCGCAGGATATCCCTGATGAGGAGGGAACAAGCGTTGTAGAGGGGAATGTAGGTGGTGGTGAGGTTAATCACATGAACAGTTGCATTGAAAGCAGAAAATGTGCCAGTCATTCAGAAACTCACTGCATAGAGGCTAGCAGTGAGAACTTCTTTGTTCACGAATGTTCAGCATTCGGTGGTCTTTTGGTTGTTAGTGAGAAAAAGAAGGTGCAAGTTCTACAGGTGGTTATCTCTAGACGAGATCTATCAACAACAATCCTCTGCCGGAGCACAACACTTCCGATCACCTTGACTCTTGCAAAGACGCCAACCTCTTTCTCTTCCCTCCTCCTCCTCCTCTATTCCTTTCTATGGCTTCACAATTCGCAACCATTTTGATTCCCATTTCTGGCATTATAACATCTCTGTTGTAATCTACAGTCAAACAGAAACCAAAGCAGCCTTTCCAGGAATCAGGAACACAAAGTTTCATTTTTATTGATAGGAAATGAAAATCTGCTTTTGAACGACCACATGTCTCAATCGCATGAACAGTTGCATTGAAAGCAGAAAATGTACTATTCATACAGAAACTCACAGCATAGAGGCTAGCGTTGAGAACTTCTTCTTTCACAAATGTTCAGAGTTCGGTGGTCGGTTTCAAAGCTTCTTTATTCACAGCTTACAGTTGTCACATCTTCAATCAAGAAGACATGAATGCACTAAGACAAGAGGTGATGAGATTAGAAATACTCTGGGAGATGATGGCCTTGTGTTCATCGGTGGGGTCATGGTAAAGGTGTGGGCATGAGGGGGTGTTATTCCGCAGGAAATAATTACTTCTAATTTGAGACCTGATATAGTGTGTGGTCAGTTATTCAGTGGATAGTGCATTTTATAGAACTGACGGTGCCTTGTAGAACTTAGTGGATGAGGCTTATGAAAAGAAAATGCATAGATATGTAGATTTGGCAACAGAAGTTGAGCAGCAATTGTGGAGAGCAAGAGTACATCCGGTAGAGGTGGGTTGTAGAGGTTTCATCAGGTGATCAACTACATTTCTATTAGGAGAGCTAGGAATTTGTGGACAGTGTTTGCGTCAGGCCGTAAAGGAGATATCAGAGGCAGTAGAGCAAGGCAGTAAGGTGGAATAGGTAGAGAAGAATAGCACCAGAACCGAAGTTCGAGCTCTGGTATCCTTGAACAGAACTAATTGTTGAGCCTTCCCGAGGTTTCGTGGGCCTAACAATGAAACACCAGTGAAGGGAGGTGCCCACTTGATAACCCCAATGATATACTTGATATCTACACAATCAGCTGTTGTGGATTAACATCTCATTGCAGCCGTGGTGTACATTGTAAACAGTCTCGCTGCACTATTAAAAGCTGGGTTTCAAGGTTTCACAGTAGTTTATTGTCACAAATATGCAACAATAATAAAATGTTATCCCAAGAATCTGCGAGAGCAGGGGCCGAAAAAAACACAGGTGGATTACCAGGCTACAGACCATGGAACGGAAAAGACTATGAGTAGGTTTAGTGCTCCAATGAAGGACAGGGACTCTGTGGTAAAGAAGCACCAGGTCTGTTCTTGTGGTTGGTAGTAAATAACAACAGCAAAGGGCCTCAGAATACATCAGGGAAGGAAGAAGTGCTTGTTAGAGGTAGTGCAGGGAAATCACATTGAGCAGTACTTCTTGCAGTCACGGTGGCTCAGCGGTAGAGTTGCTTCAGGGAATGCAAAGCCGGAGACCCGGGTTCGATCCTGACTACAGGTGCTGCCTGTACGGAGTTTGTACGTTCTCCCCGTGATCTGCATAGATTGTCTCCAAGATCTTCGGTTTCTTCCCACACGCCAAAGACGTACAGGTTTGTAGGTTAATTGGCTTAGTAAATGTAAAAAATATCTCTAGTGGGTGTAGGATAGTGTTAATGTGCGGGGATCGCTGGTCGGCGCGGATCCGGTGGGCTAAATTACCGTCATGTCAGTCGATTGACGTTCGGCGACGGGCAGAAAACCACAGTTCGCAGGATATCATCACCCCTGTCACTGATGAGGAAGGAACAAGCGCTGTAGAGGGGGATGTAGCGGGTGGTGAGGTTAATCACATGAACAGTTGCATTGAAAGCAGAAAATGCGCCATTCATACAGAAACTCACAGTATAGAGGCTGGCGGTGAGAACTTCTTCTTTCACGAATGTTCAGAGTTCGGTGGTCAGTTTCAAAGCTTCTTTATTCATAGCTTACAGTTGTCACATCTTCAAACCAGAAGATATGAATGCACTAAGACAAGAGATGATGAGATTAGAAAAACTCTGGGAGATGATGGCCTGGTGTTCATGGGTGGGGTCATGGTCAAGGTGTTGGCATGAGGAGGTGTCTAAGGACTGGCGCCTTTCCTCGGCAGAATAAAGCTTAGCTTGTCAGATGACAACGGCATCTCTCTTGTCGGCGAGTTTAATCAAATGTTGCGGAGGGCAATCAGCAACAATCCTTCACTGGAGGACTATTCTTTCTCCTAATGAATGAATTGGGAAAGTGTAGAAAAGAGGAGGTTTAGCTGGAGGGAGTTGTGGTGCATAGCAACGGGTCATGTATGTTTCCTTATAAGGGCTATTTATGATGTGCTGTCATCACCACAGAACCTCAAACAATGGGTAGGTGGGGACATGGCGTGTTCCCTGTGATCAGAGGTGGCAACATTGAGGCATATTTTGTCAGGATGTAAGACAAGTCTTTCTCATGTTTGGATTACTTGTGGCATAACCAGGTCTTGAAGTGCATATCTGCAGCAATGGAGAGGAGGAGAGCACAAGTGTATTCAGTAGACATCAGGACTAGGAGTGTAGCATTTTGTCTTCATTTTGTCCATGGGGGATGGAAAGGTAGAGGGGGAAAGATTTCAGACAGGTATGAGTTAGGCCAGCTACAGGGAGCCAATGATTGAGAGATGCAGGTAGATTTGGGAGGAAAGCTTGTCATTCTGCAGGAAATAATTACTACCTGTTTGAGACCTGATATAGTGTGTGGTCAGTTATTCAGTGGATAGTGCATTTTATAGAACTGACGGTGCCTTGTAGAACTTAGTGGATGAGGCTTATGAAAAGAAAATGCATAGATATGTAGATTTGGCAACAGAAGTTGAGCAGCAAGACTGGAGAGCAAGAGTACATCCGGTAGAAGTGGGTTGTAGAGGTTTCATCGTGAGATCGACTACATCGTTATTAGGAAAGCTAGGAATTTTGCGGACTGAGTTTGCGTCAGGCCGTAAAGAAGATGTCATAGGCAGCAGAGCAAGGCAGTAAGGTGCATTTGGTAAAGAAAAATAGCACCAGAACCAACGATCGTGCTCTAGTATCTTTGACCAGAACTAATTGTTGAGCCTTCGCGAGGTGTCGTGGGCCTAACTCAATGAAACACCAGTGAAGGGAGGTGCCCACTTGATAACCCCAATGATATACTTGATATTTAGACATTCAGCTGTTATTGGTTAGCACCTCATTGCAGCCGTGGTGTTAATTGTAAACAGTCTCACTGCACTACTAAAAGCTAGGTTTCATGGTTTCAAGGTTATTTATTGTCACAGATTGGCAAGCACTGGCTGTTGGGACTCCAAGTGGCATGTGTAGTTTCTGTATTTTTCCAGTTAAGAGTGGAGTAAATGGGGATTTGAGGTCAGTTGCCAGGTTACCAATCATTTCAACAGTCGATTGTTCAGGATTTGGGCAAATTTGATAATTTGAATTTACAAATTGCAAGATGGGGTAGAATATAAATTAGCTTAAAATAATTACCACAACAAGGAAAGATTTACCTGACTGAAACCTAGAAGGGCTGTCTAGTCTCATGAGGAAAGTTTGGACAAATTTGGGCTTGTATCCACAGGAGTTCAGAATAGTGTTGGGTGATGTAAATTGTAAGATGCTCGTAAAATCCAAGATGGCGGCGCGCACAGTCGCAGCGGCTCAAAGCTCTCCCTTTCGGTGCTTTTTTGTGTGTTTTTGTTTGTATGTCTATTTGACAATGTTACGTTTTGTCGTGCGAATCTCACCTTCAGCCGACAGGATCTTCTGATTATCGGATTACAGTGTAAACAAGCAGTTAAGTGTGTTTTTCATGCATTCACGCAACATACCGGAGGAGATAGCCAGGACACCGGGCTCTCCGTGGATTGTTGTCGGCCCCAGCAAACGCCGGAGACGGAGGAGGCACAGGAAGCAAAAGCGTGGTCGCCGGTCCGGACTACACGCTAGGCTAAGGCAACAACCACATAAACCACCGCTACCCAGCATCATTCTCACCAACACCAGATCTATCACCAACAAAATGAACGAACTAAGACTACAGGTCGCCGCAAACAAATTCATCGCGGACAGTTGCATTCTGCTAATAACAGAGACGTGGCTACACGCACTTGTACCGGACGGAGCCATTGAGCTAGCAGGCAGCACAGCATTTCGCTGGGATAGAAACAAAGACTCCGGTAAGAGCAAAGGAGGGGGGTTATGCATCTACGTTCACAACAACTGGTGCACAAATACCACAATCATAGACAGACACTGTTCTGCTGATTTGGAGTACCTGATAGTTAGATGCAGGCCTTTCTACCTTCCACGTGAGTTTACCGTGGTCATAGTTACAGCTGTGTATATCCCACCGGATGCTAATGCTAGCATAGCCCTAGGCTACCTCCATAGCGCTATCAGCAAACAAGAGAACACCTACCCCAAAGCAGCCCATATCATAGCTGGTGATTTCAATCACGCAGACTTAAAATCAGTTCTCCCCAAGTTTGAACAACACATCAAATGTGCAACCAGGGGAGAAAATGCATTAGACAAGGCCTACTCAAACATCAAGAAGGGGTTTAGAGCCACACCACTACCACACTTAGGCAAGTCGGATCACCTATCCATTCACTTAGCACCAGCATACACCCCCCTCAGGAGAAAAGCTCAACCCACCACCAGGACTGTTAAAACTTGGCTTGAAGGAGCTTTCCCACAGCTACAGGACTGCTTTGAAAGGACAAACTGGGACATTTTTGGAAATCAGGACTTGGAGGAGTACACATCCACGGTACTCTTTTACATCCAGAACTGTGTTGACAACGTCACCGTCGACAACTTATCCGGGTGTACCACAACCAGAAGCCGTGGATGACAAAAGAAGTCCAAACTCTCCTCAAGGACCGCAACACCGCCTTCAGGTCTGGCGACAGCGCTGCTAGAGCCAACCTGAAGAAAGGCATCAGGGATGCCAAAGCGGCCCACAAGAAGAAGATAGAGGACCACTTTAACAACAACGATCCACGGCGGGTGTGGCAGGGCATCCAGCACATCACCAACTACAAGCCCAGCAACAGCACGACGGCCGATGGCGACGCCTCACTGGCAGAGGAGCTGAACCGCTTCTTTGCTCGCTTCGAGGCAGAACCAGAAGAGCTCGTCACCATTCTACCACCAGCCCCTAACAACAACAACTACACCCTCACTGTGCAGGAGCATGAAGTGAGGCGGGTGCTCAGGGAGGTGAACCCGAGGAAGGCTGCCGGCCCGGATGGCGTGACAGGAAGGGTTCTGAAGGAATGTGCAGACCAGCTCTCCGAGGTCTTCACGAAAATCTTCAACCTGTCCCTGTCCAAATCCATCATCCCACCGTGCCTGAACTCTGCCACAATCATCCCACTACCAAAAAAGCCTGTTATCAGCGGCCTTAACGACTACCGAACGGTCGCTCTCACACCAGTCATCATGAAGTGTTTCGAGAGGCTGGTCCAGCAGCACATCAAAGCCAGCCTCCCGCCCACCTTCCATCCACACCAGTTTGCCTACAGAGCAAATAGGTCCACTGAGGATGCCATCGCCACTGCTCTTCACACTGCACTGACCCACCTCGAACACCAGGGGAGCTATGTGAGGATGCTTTTCATTGACTTTAGCTCCGCCTTCAATACCATCATCCCCAGCAGACTGGTCACCAAACTCATGGATTTAGGACTCTCCCAACCCATCTGCCTCTGGATCAAGGACTTTCTGTCTAACCGCCCCCAGACCGTCAGACTGGGCCATCACCTCTCCACCCCCATCACACTCAGCACCGGCTCCCGACAGGGCTGTGTGTTGAGCCCCCTCCTCTACGCCCTCTACACCCACGATTGTGCCCCCGCCCACTCCACCAACACCATCGTCAAGTTTGCGGACGACACGACTGTGGTTCGACGTATCTCAGGAGGAGATGAGACAGCCTACAGGGAGGAAGTCCAAAGACTGGCAGCGTGGTGTTCAGACAACAACCTCATCCTAAACACCACAAAAACAAAGGAAATTATCATAGACTTCCGTAAGAACAGTGCAGCCCCCAAACCCCTATTCATCAATGGGGACTGTGTGGAAAGGGTCTCAGACTTCAGATTCCTGGGCACACAAATTATGGAGGATCTCTCCTGGACTACAAACACCACCACAGTAGTCAAGAAGGCCCAGCAGCGACTCTACTTTCTGAGGATCCTCAGGAAAAACAACCTGGAGGAGAAGCTGCTGGTGTCCTTCTACCGCTGCTCCATCGAGAGTGTGCTGGCGTACTGTATAACCACATGGTATGCCAGCTGCTCTGCAGCGGAAAGAGAGCCCTTCAAAGGGTCATCAACACCGCACAAAAAATCACTGGCTGCCCACTGCCCTCCCTGAAGGACATCTTCAGCTTTCGCTGCCTTGGCAGGGCAGCCAACATCCTGAAGGACCCTTCCCACCCTGGGCACAACCTGTTCCACCTGCTGCCCTCTGGCAGATGGTACAGGTCTTTCAAAACTCGCACAAACACTCAGAGACAGCTTCTACTCCATAGCCATATGTGAACTTAACAATGCAAAATAAGAAATATCACTCACATTTCAACTGAATGGTTCTACCTCAGCTGCTATTGTTATTTATCTGTAATTTTTTTTTAATATGTATATATTTTTACCTTTTCTTATATATTTAAAATTGCTCTTGTGAATCGCACCGTGGGATTGACTTTTAAATTTCGATGTACCATGTGCAATGACAATAAAGAGATTCATTCATTCATTCATTCATGCTGAGGAGTGTGGGCAGGGTGAGTGTGGAGTGGACATTTCCTTTTGTAGGACAATATGGGACTAGGAATCACTATTTATTTGATTTTATTGATGTACAGAGGGATTGTGGAGTCCAAGTCCATAGCTCCTTGATAGTAGCGACACAAATGGTCAGAATGGTAAAAAGGTGAATGGCATGCTTGCCTTAATTGGTCAGGGTATTTAAGTATAAGAATCAGGAAGTCCTGTTTGGCAGTTTTATAAACCACTAGACCAAGTGCAGACCCGTTGGGTCTGTTTCCCCAACGTGCGTTTGGGGGGGGTTGGGGGAGGCGTCACACTAACCACCTGGGTCTATTGGGTTGTTCCTCCAAAGCATGGTTGCGGGGTGGGAATCTCGCTGGGGCTGGGGCTGGTGCAAAGGCATATGTAAATGGATCCATTCCAATTGGACATCTGTTAGCATTGTGCATTGTGACATCACACGATGGAATGTTCACCAGGCAGCCGGACGGACGGACGGCGGCAGCCACAGAGTTTTAATATATAACTAGACCAAGTGCAGACCCATTGGGTCTGTATCCCCAATGGCGTTTGCGGGGGGGGGAGGGGGGCTGCGGCATCACACTCACATTAACCACCCCCCAAACACACAGGTGGGGGGAAGGGGGGGGTGAGAAGAGGGGAGGGAGGGGAGAGGAGGAGGAGGAAACGGGACAGATTTGGGAGGGAAAGGAGAGCTGGGTAGGGGGTGAGAGAGGGGGATGGGGAGAGAGATGTGGGGGAAGGGGATTGGAGGAGGGAGGGAGGTGGGGGGAGAGAGGAGAAACAGTGGGGAGGGAGAGTGGAGGGGGAAGGGGAGAGGTGGAAGAGTGGGGAGGGAGGAGGAGAGGGGTAGGGGGGGTGATTGAAGAGGGACAGAGGGGTAGGAGGAAGGGGGCGGGTGGAGAGAGGGAAGGGGGGGGCGTAGAGAGGGAAGGGGGGTGGGGGAGAGAGGGATGGGTGGGAGAGGGGTGAGGAGAGGGAAACATAGAACCATAGTAATTAAGTGCAGGAGTAGGCCATTCGGCCCTTCGAGCCTGCACCACCATTCAATATGATCGTGGCTGATCATCCAACTCAGTGTCCTGTACCTGCCTTCTCTCCATACCCCCTGATCCCTTTAGCCACAAGGGCCACATCTAACTCCCTCTTAAATATAGCCAATGAACTGGCCTCAACTACCTTCTGTGGCAGAGAATTCCAGAGATTCACCACTCTCTGTGTGAAAAATGTTTTTCTCATCTGTCCTAAAGGATTTCCCCCTTATCTTTAAACTGTGACCCCTTGTTCTGGACTTCCCCAACATCTGGAACAATCTTCCTGCATTTAGCCTGTCCAACCCCTTAAGAATTTTGTACGTTTCTATAAGATCCGCCCTCAATCTTCTAAATTCTAGCATGTACAAGCCGAGTCTATCCAGTCTTTCTTCATATGAAAGTCCTGACATCCCAGGAATAAGTCTGGTGAACCTTCTCTGTACTCCCTCTATGGCAACAATGTCTTTGAGCATTGGGCATTGTGACATCACACGATGGAACGTTCACCAGGTGCTGGGGCTCCTGCAAAGGCATATGTAAATTGATTCATTCCGATTGGACATCTGTGAGCATTGGGCATTGTGACATCACACGATGGAACGTTCACCAGGGGCTGGGGCTGGGGCTGCTTCTATGGGTGAGAAGCCAGTTTTTTAAAAATAATATTGGGGGGGGGGGGGGGGGAGAAGGATTTGATTAAAAATGTGTACATAAACACGACAAAATGTAATCAGGAGTTTCTATAAGATCCTCCCTCAATCTTCTAAAATCTAGCGAGTACAAGCTGAGCCTATCCAGTCTTTCTTCATATGAAAGTCCTGACATCCCAGGAATCAGTCTGGTGAAGCTTCTCTGTACTCCCTCTATGGCAACAATGTCTTTGAGCATTGGGCATTGTGACATCACACAATGGAACGTTCACCAAGTGCTTGTGCTCCTGCAAAGGCATATGTAAATGAATCCATTCCGATTGGACATATGTGAACATTGGGCATTGTGACATCACACAATGGAACGTTCACCATGGGCTGGGGCTCCTGCAAAGGCATATGTAAATGGATGCATTCCGATTGGACATCTGTGAGCATCGGGCATTGTGACATCACACGACGGAACGGTCACCAGGGGCTGGGGCTGAGGCTGCTTCTATGGGTGAGAAGCCAGTTTATTTTTGAAATATGGGGGGGGGGGGGAGAAGGATTTGATTAAAAATGTGTACTTAAACACGACAAAATGTAATGAAGAGCGGATACTTAGAAAGAAAAGTGAAATCTCTACCGAAATGGAGAAGATGTCGGCGATTCTGCGTCTGGTTTCTGCGTAGCAAGGAATCAAAGGAAGAAAGGCAGCCGGCAGCTGTCCATGTAAATGGATCCATTCCGATTGGACATCTGCGAGCATTGGGCATTGTGACATCACACGATGGAATGAATCAAAAGGCAGAAAGGCAGCTGGACGGACGGACGGCGGCAGCCACAGAGTTTTAATATATAACTAGACCAAGTGCAGACCCATTGGGTCTGTTTCCCCAACGGCGTTTGCGGGGGGGGGGGGGGGGGCGGCGGCAAAACACACACATTAACCACCCCCCAAACACACAGGTGGGGGGGGGGGGGGTGAGAAGAGGGGAGAGGAGGAGGAGCAAACGGGACAGATTTGGGAGGGAAAGGAGAGCTGGGTAGGGGGTGAGAGAGGGGGATGGGGAGAGAGATGTGGGGGAGGGGGGGGGGATGGGGAGGGAGGGGAGGAGGGAGGGAGGTGGGGGGGAGAGAGGAGAAAGAGTAGGGAGGGAGAGTGGAGGGGAAGGGAGAGAGAAGTGGAAGAGTGGGGAGGGAGTGATGGAAGAGGGACAGAGGGATAGGGGGAAGGGGGCGGGTGGGAGAGAGGGAAGGGGGTGCGGTAGAGAGGGAAGGGGGGTGGGTGAGAGAGAGATGGGAGAGGGAGAGGGGTGAGGAGAGGGAGGAGAGAAGGAGGAGAGAAGTGGAAGAGTGGGGTGGGAGGGAGGGGTAGCGGGTGTGGTGGAAGAGGGACGGGGGAGTGGTGGAAGAGGAACAGCGGGGTAGTGGAAGGGGTGGGGGAGAGAGGGGAAGGGAGGGGAAGAGAGAGGGGTGGGGGAGGGAGAGGGGTGGGGTAAGGGGAGAGAAGTGGAAGAGTGGGGAGGGAGGGGTAGGGGGAGTGGTGGAAGAGGGACAGAGGGGTAGGGGGAACTGGCCTCAACTACCTTCTGTGGCAGAGAATTCCAGAGATTCACCACTCTCTGTGTGAAAATGTTTTTCTCATCTCTGTCCTAAAGGATTTCCCCCTTATCCTTAAACTGTGACCCCTTGTTCTGGACTTCCCCAACATCTGGAACAATCTTCCTGCATCTAGCCTGTCCAACCCCTTAAGAATTTTGTACATTTCTATAAGATACCCCCTCAATCTTCTAAAATCTAGCGAGTTCAAGCTGAATCTATCCAATCTTTATTCATATGAAAGTCCTGACATCCCAGAAATCAGTCTGGTGAACCTTCTCTGTACTCCCTCTATGGCAACAATGTCTTTGAGCATTGGGCATTGTGACATCACACAATGGATCGTTCACCAGGGGCTGGCGCTGGGGCTGCTTCTATGGGTGAGAAGCCAGTATTTTTTGAAATATTGGTGGGTGGGGGGGGGGGGGCTACGGCATCACACTCACATTAACCACCCCCCAAACACACAGGTGGGGGGAGGGGGGGGTGAGAAGAGGGGAGGGAGGGGAGAGGAGGAGGAGGAGGAAACGGGACAGATTTGGGAGAGAAAGGAGAGCGGGTTATGGGGTGAGAGAGGGGGATGGGGAGAGAGATGTGGGGGAGGGGGGATGGGGAGAGGGGTGGGGGGAGAGAGGGGAAAGAGTGGGGAGGGAGAGTGGAGGGGGTGGGGGGAGAGAAGTGGAAGAGTGGGGAGGGAGGAGGAGAGGGGTAGGGGGAGTGATGGAAGACGCACAGAGGGATAGGGGGAAGGGGGCAGGGGGAGAGAGGGAAGGGGGTGAGGTAGAGAGGGAAGGGGGTGGGGGAGAGAGGGATGGGAGAGGGAGAGGGGTGAGGAGAGGGAGTGGAGAGAAGTGGAAGAGTGGGGAGGGAGGGAGGGGTAGAGGGGTAGCGGGAGTGGTGGAAGAGGGACGGGGGAGTGGTGGAAGAGGAACAGAGGGGTAGGAGGAAGGGGTGGGGGAGAGAGGGAAAGAGAGAGGGGTGGATGAGGGAGAGGGGTGGGGTAAGGGGAGAGAAGTGGAAGAGTGGGGAGGGAGGGTAGGGGGAGTGGTGGAAGAGGGACAGAGGGGTAGGGGGAAGGGAGCGGGGGGAGAGAGGGAAGGAGGTGGGGTAGAGAGGGAAGGGGGTGGGGGAGAGAGGGATGGGTGGGAGAGGGAGAGGGGTGAGGAGAGGGAAACATAGAAACATAGAAATTAAGTGCAGGAGTAGGCCATTCAGCCCTTTGAGCCTGCACCACCATTCAATATGATCATGGCTGATCATCCAACTCAGTATCCTGTACCTGCCTTCTCTCCATACCCCCTGATCCCTTTAGCCACAAGGGCCACATGTAACTCCCTCTTAAATATAGCCAATGAACTGGCCTCAACTACCTTCTGTGCCAATGAATTCCAGAGATTCACCACTCTCTGTGTGAAAAATGTTTTTCTCAACTCGGTCCTAAAAGGTTTACCCCTTATCCTTAAACTGTGACCCCTTGTTCTGGACTTCCCCAAAATCTGAAACAATCTTCCTGCATCTAGCCTGTCCAACCCCTTAAGAATGTTGTAAGTTTCTATAAGATCCCCCCTCAATCTTCCAAAATCTAGCGAGTACAAGCCGAGTCTATCCAGTCTTTCTTCATATGACAGTCCTGACATCCCAGGAATCAGTCTGGTGAACCTTCTCTGTACTCCCTCTATGGCAAAAATGTCTTTGAGCATTGGGCATTGTGACATCACACGATGGAACGTTCACCAGGGGCTGGGGCTGGGGCTGCTTCTATGGGTGAGAAGCCAGTTTATTTTTGAAATATTGGGGGGGGGGGGGAGAAGGATTTGATTAAAAATGTGCACTTAAACACGACGAAATGTAATGAGGAGCAGATACTTAGAAAGAAAAGTGAAATCTCTACCGAAATGGAAAAGATGTCGGCGATTCTGCGTCTGGTTTCGGCGTAGCAAGGAATCAAAGGAAGAATAGGCAGTCACCCATTAAAGATCCCACACACCTGTGAAAGATGTCCCTCCAGCAGCAGAACCCCAAGTGCCTGATTAAGTTGATGTGAATCATAAACCTTCAACCTGTTGCTGAATGTGAAACTGATTGAACCACTTCTCACTCGTATCTCTGACTAAGCCCAGTGTTCTTGCTCTGTTGCCAGGTGAATACGTCAGATGCCATGGCAGCTGAAGAGGCTCAGGCCTTGGTGAAAGTCAACAGTATGATGATGCTGGGCGTAGCGGAGGAAGTCAGGAAGGACCTGGAGTTGATCATGAAGCCCTACGCCAACTGGGAAGAGTTCCTGACACCCGGGCCCATCTCCATAGCCATACTGGGCGAGCTGATCTTCATATCAGCAGCAGACGCCTTCCAGGTGAAACTCAATCCGACAGGGAGCCCCGTACCGTTCCTGCGGCATCCGGGATCCTTTCATGCCTGCCTGATGCAGGTGAGCGACCAGGGCTGGAAGGCCATCAACAAGGCCCACAAGAACATGGGCCAGATACGCCTCTATACCCAGATGGTCCCCAAGCACCTGGCCAGCGCCGTGCAGGTTCTGAGCCATGAGCCCAATGTAGTCAAAGTTTCAGGAGTACATGTCAGACATTAGAAAGGCCAGCAACACCCCAGCCATTGCTCTGCAGCCACCAAACCTGACCAGTGTCTTTAACTGAGGAAAAGGTGCAGGAAGGGCTATCAAAAATTGTCTTGGATCAAGCCTGCTTCAGAGTGGAGCAAGCAAAGTGCCAACTGGACACCAGTAGAGAGAACTACCAGAAAATATCCGAGACCAAGGAGAAGATGACCAAGGACCTCGAAGCTGTCTTGCTGACTATGATGAGATGTCAGGTGAAGGAGATAGACTACAACACCCGTTATACAAAGTTTACTATTGCGAGTAGCTCATTTTGGCCCCATTATATCGCGCAGTATTTTTCTGGGCATTTGAGGGCACAAATCTACCGCAATGTGAACGTTCTAAACCAGCGCGTTCCACAGGGACCCACTGGAAAGCTGATTTAAATGGGCATTTATTTACAGCAATTGAACACTGAATTCCTTCCATTTGGCCTATAAATTAATGTAAATGAGATTTAAAAATCATGTTTTATTGTGAATTATTTGTGAATATTATTTGGACATTTAGGCTATTTAAAAATGTTAATCATTTATTAAGAAATGGATAGATGTTTAGATCTAGTAATTGAAGTCTGAAATTAGCTACAATTAGGTAACTAACTAATTATATGCTTTAATTTCAGGTCATCCAAGTAAGATTATTTTATATTTGTTTCAGAATGCTTCAATCTATGATAACTGAAAATTTCATTCAGTTCTCTTAATTTTTAAGAAAGTTATGGGCTTTTGACTGTTCACGATCACAACTTTTTTGTTATGTCCATAGAAAATCAATAGGGAACAAGATGCTCATTTCCGAGTATGAAAATGGCCATAACTTTTTAAATACTTGAGATATGAAAGTGAATTAGGTGTCAAATTAAACTTATTTTTATGCTTTATCTGATGGGATAAATTACAGACTTGATTTTTTAAATCTCAAAATTTTGTAACATTGCCAAGTCAAGGAGCAGTGGGATAAAATGAGCAACTTCTTCCAGATGATGTCCAACCTGATTACATTCTCTCTCAATTACACCATCACCCAGTTTACCAGCGACAGTGAAGGACGCGAACTCTTCCCTGGCTATCCCCAGGACTCGTTTATCAAGGATATGATCTACACCGAGGCTTTTCAGGCTTGTAGTGTTGCAAACCTCTGCCACCTGATCTCTGGGACCTACGTGGAGGTTTCCCAGAAGCACCTGAGGGACCAAGTCACCAGTCTGGAAACTTACATCAACCTGAGTCCCTCGGACCCCCTGTTTAATGTAAAGCGCAGCAAGCTCCAAGAAAGTTACACAGTCGCCATGGAGGCCATCAAGGAGCTGGTCCTTAAAAACAAGGCGGAGTTCGAGGGCCAAATTCAACAGAGGATCGAACGCATTAACTCAACTCTGCAAGATGCCGTGCCACTGGCATTGAACCAATAGACCGTGATTGTCACGATCCTCCCAGCCAATTGTCCAGCAGTCTCTTCATAGTCTGAAGACAGAGTGTGGAAGGCACATGTTGAATTTTGTTGTTTACAAGGCCACTTAGCTGGTTATGGGGCAAGTCAGTCGTGGAGTGAGAGGGTTATCAGGTAATACAGTCTGTGGAATTATCTGCCACAGAAGGCAGTGGAGGCCAATTCTCTGGATGTTTTCAAGAGAGAGTAAGATGTAGTTCTTAGGGCTAATAGAATCGAGGGATATGGGGAAAAAG
Source organism: Amblyraja radiata (assembly GCF_010909765.2). Classification (NCBI taxonomy): domain Eukaryota; kingdom Metazoa; phylum Chordata; class Chondrichthyes; order Rajiformes; family Rajidae; genus Amblyraja; species Amblyraja radiata. Next base: position 62,632,945 of record NC_045963.1, on the reverse strand, counting down.
CAGGAACGATTTTGGATAATGATCAGCCATGATCATATTGAATGGCGGTGCTGTCTCGAAGGGACGAATGGCCTACTTCTGCACCTGTTTCCAATGTTTCTATGAGACTAATGGAACAGCTTTTCCGAACACCCGGTAATAAATGCCATGTGTGGCCTCTTTGTGCTGTGTGTTTCAACATTGTTGGCACGTATTATTTTAACGTTTAAGTAACGTCAACACGATCAGAGGCGTGGTGGTCCCACAACAGGCTTCCGTTTTCCCTTAAGTCAAACCAACTCCCGGAAAGACAGCTCTATTTTAAATCTGCTCTACCCTATCAGTGATAAAAACGTCACTGATGCAGTGCATCGTTGCCAATTTATTTCTTGATGAGCATCTGCAACTGAATATATAAATAGTGGGACTTACTGAACGCACAAAAGGAATTGTCGTGGAGTCCTCTGAGTACAGTATCCAAGGACCATTTGGTAAGTACAAAATATGGGTGAGGTATGGTTTATCATATCTAACTTGATTACATTAAATAAATATTATAAGTGGCCAAGTGAGGTGCGGATGCAAAAGTCAAGGACAAGAAGCGGCAAAGTGGCGCAGCGGTAGAGTTGCTGTCTCACAGCGTCAGAGACGCTGGTTCAATCCTGATCAAAGAAACTTATCCTGATTATGGGTGATGGAAATGGGAGTTTGTACGTTCTCCGCATGGAATTTCTCCGGGATCTCCAGTTTCCTCCAACACTCCAAAGGCGGACAGGTTTGTAGATTATTTAACGATAACAATTGTAAATTGGCCCTGGTGTGTGTAGAATATTATTAGTGTATGGCAGTGATGGAAATGTGGGGGTGGGGGTGGGGGGGGGGGGGGGGGGACGCAAGGTGACGGTGTCCCCCTAGTTTTCAGTTTCCAGTTTCCATCCTGAGCGTGAATTCGCATCTTTATCCTGCGCTACTTAATCCAAGGACGAGCGGACAGACGGACGAAAGCAACGAACATTGAGCGGAATATATGAAATTTCGGGTCGAGACCCTTCTTCAGACTGAGTCAGGGGGGAGAGAAGCAAGACAGATAGACGGTACTAAGAAGACGGTACGGAAGAAATGCCTATACCTCCCGTTTCCCTTGACTGTGTGTCTGCAGAAGGGTCTCGACCCGAAATGCCACCTTTTCCGCTCTATTTGCTTTCGTCCGTCTGTCCGCGCGTTCGCTCGCTCTTGGTGCCGGCGCTTCTCCCCTCAGACTCCGCCAAACAAACACACACATACAGCATGTCCGGCAGATCGGTGCGGGCCGAGACCAGGAGCAGGGCGAAGGATGCCATCAAACGGGTCATGGCAGCTATCGAAAATGTACGGAAATGGTAAGGAGGAAATTAAAAAAATAACACTCGAAGGAAATAGATGTTTATCAAAAAAAGAGGGGTCGGCGATCGCTCCGTGTCAATGTCGGAGGGAAGAGGGGGGCAGGCATTAAGCCCAAAGGGGGGGGGGGGGGCTCGCCAGAGTAATCTACTCTCGGCTAAGGTAGATCTACCCCGGGGGGGGGGGGGGAGGGAGAGAGTCGAACGGTGGAGGGGGAAGAAAGGGATAGACGGGGAGCATGAGTGGGTACAGGATTTTCTGGAGCTCCTTTCTAAATGGGAATATTTTGTATGTTCAAAGCTAAAAAGGAGGACTAGGCAGGAATATCAAACTGATCACCTGCAGCTGAGAAAAAAAAAGATTTGGGCAGGAAGACACCATGACCAAAGCAAAGATACTAGAGCGGTGACGGAAGCCGGTTACGGAAATGGTGCTGAAGTTTACCCATGACCCTACTACGGCTTTTTTGTCGAGTGAACTATCTTGCTCCACTATAGGATCTTTGACAATAGACAATAGGTGCAGTAGTAGGTCATTCGGCCCTTCGAGCCAGTACCACCATTCAATGTGATCGTGGCTGATCATCCCCAATCAGTACCCCGTTCCTGCCTTCCCATATCCCTTGACTCTGCCATTTTTAAGAGCCCTATCCAGCTCTCTCTTGAAAACATCCAGAAAACCTGCCTCCACCGCCCTCTGAGGCAGAGAATTCCACAGACTCACCAGTCAGACTCACCAGACTTTTTCTCAGTGAGAAAAAGTGTTTCCTTGTCTCCGTTCTAAATGGTATACTCCTTATTCTTAAACTGTGGCCCCTGGTTCTGAACTCCCCCAACATTGGGAACACGTTTCCTGCCTCTAGCGTGTCCAAACGCTTAACAATCTTATATGTTTCAATGAGATCCCCTTCTAAACTCCAGAGTGTACAAGCCCAGCTGCTCCATTCTCTCAGCATATGACAGTCTCGCCATCCCGGGAATTAACTTTGGAAACCTACGCTGCACTCCCTCAATAGCAAGAATGTCCTTCCTCAAATTAGGGGACCAAAACTTTGGTTCCGAGTCTCAATGAGATGGAGTGTGTAGAGGAAAGTGGCGCTGTAAGGGTAGTCCACGTCTTTCACCAGCTCATTGGTACTTTTCCCAATTCCATAATGACTGTCTAAGAAGTTGGCCCTCATCAGACCTGGCGTCTCTCCGCCGTAAACGAAGTTCACCTCCTGGACGCTCAACTCGTAGACCACCCGCTCCTTCCTGAAGCGGATATCAAACAGCTGTAATCCGCTGGCGGGACTGTGGCGGAAAGCGAACTCCCAGTCAAAGTAGCGAACGTGGTTGTTTACAATGTGATATCTTGGTCCACGTGGCTCAAACTGGAGGGGGCCATTGGTTTTAAACTTCTGGCGATGTCTCAGCGAGGCGTAGTTGGGATCCGAATCAGTCCTTTGGATCTCTCTCACCCTCTTGCCTCGGCATTCCCGGAATCACTTGCCATTTTGCGGGGACGGCTGCATCTGCAGTTCCTTCCTGTTGGTGGGTGGGGGGGTGTGGTGGTGGGGGGGGGAAACCCTGGCCCATGGTGGCTCCTGGTCCGTTCCCTCTGCAGGTACCGCCTGGCCCGCTGAGTTCCTCCAGCATTCTGTGTTTTTTGTTTGGCTCTGGAGTTGAAGGTGGACATTGGGGGGGGGGGGGGGGGGGGGGGGGTGGGGTGGCTCAGCGGGACGGGCGGCGGCTCTAGGGAGTGGGTGGCGTTTCGGGTCGAGACCCTTCTGCACACCATCTGTGGAGGGTATGAATCAGTTGTTTCGGGCCAGGGTTCTTCAATAGGAAGGAACTGCAAATCAAAAATACTAGAGCAGATTCTAGTATCTTTGCTGCAGGTCAGGCATGATATTCTTCCGATTTAAATCGTAATTCCGATTTTATTATTTTCCTATTTTCAATTTTTTGTGCCCGATTATTTGGCGGCCAATCAACTGCCATCTCTAAGGGAGTTGCGTCCAATCACCGACCAGATTCCCATAAAAATTCCCATCCAATCAACAAATCGGTCTCCTCCCATCCAATCAGTAGCCGTCTCCAAGGGCATTGTGTCCCATCACATATATGAGCAAATATGTAAGGAGATCACAGATATTAGTAGTAAGCACAAGGTAGTGATTGTGGGAGATTTCAATTTTCCACACATAGACTGGGAAACACATTCTGTAAATGGGCTGGATGGTTTGGAGTTTGTAAAATGTGTGCAGGATAGTCTTTTGCAGCAATACATAGAGGTACCTACTAGAGAAGGGGCAGTGCTGGACCTCCTGTTAGGAAATGAAACGGGTCAGGTGGCGGAGGTATGTGTTGGGGAACACTTCGGGTCCAGTGATCGCAATACCATTAGTTTCAATATAATTATGGAGAGGCTCAGAACTGGACCTAGGGTTGAGATTTTTGATTGGAGAATGGCTAACTTTGAGGAGATGTGAAAGGATTTAAAAGGAGTGAATTGGGACATTTTGTTTTATTGGAAGGACGTGGAAGAGAAATGGAGGACATTTAAAGGTGAAATTTTAAGAGTACAGAATCTTTATGTCCCTGTTTGGTTGAAAGGAAATAGTAAAAGTTGGAAAGAGCCATGGTCAAGGGAAATTGGACAGTTGGTTCGGAAAAAGAGAGATCTACAATAATTATAGGCAGCATTGAGTAAATGAGGTGCTTGAGGAGTATAAAGAATGTAAAAAGAATCTTATGAAAGAAATTAGAAAAGCTAAAAGAAGATATGAGGTTGCTTTGACAAGTAAGATGAAAGTAAATCCAAAGGGTTTCTACAGCTATATTAATAGCAAAAGGATAACAAGGGATAAAATTGGTCCATTAGAGAGTCAGAGTGGACAACTATCTGCAGAGCCAAAGGAGATGGGGGAGATATTGAACAATTTCTTTTCTTTGGTATTCACCAAGAAGGATATTGAATTATGTGAGGTAAGGGAAACTAGTATAGCTATGGAAACTATGAGATTCAAAGAAGAGGAAGTACTGACACTTTTGAAAAATATAAAAGTGGATAAGTCTCCAGGTCCTGACAAGATATTCCCTAGGACATTGAGGAAAGTTAGTGTAGAAATAGCAGCGGCTCTGACAAAAATATTTCAAATGTCATTAGAAACGGGAATAGTGCCGGAGGATTGGCGTACTGCGCATGTTGTTCCATTGTTTAAAAAGGTTCTAAGAGTAAACCTAGCAATTATCGACCTGTTAGTTTGACGTCAGTGATGGGCAAATGAATGGAAACGATACTTAGAGATAATATATATAAGCATCTGGATAAACAGGGTCTGATTAGGAACAGTCAACATGGATTTGTGCCTGGAAGGTCATGTTTGACTAATCTTCTTGAATTTTTTTGAAGCGGTTACTCGTGAAATTGATGAGGGTAAAGCAGTGTATGTTGTCTATATGGACTTCAGTAAGGCCTTTGACAAAGTTCCTCATGGAAGGTTGGTTAAGAAGGTTCAATTGTTGGGTATTAATGGTGGAGTAGCAAGATGGATTCAACAGTGGCTGAATGGGAGATGCCAGAGAGTAATGGTGGATGGCTCTTTGTCAGGTTGGAGGCCGGTGACTAGTGGGGTGCCACAGGGATCTGTGTTGGGTCCACTGTTGTTTGTCATGTACATCAATGGTCTGAATGTTGGTGTGGTAAATTGGATTAGTAAGTATGCAGATGATACTAAGATAGGTGGTGTTGTGGATAATGAAGTAGATTTTCAAAGTCTACAGAGAGATTTAGGCCATTTGGAAGAGTGGGCTGAAAGATGGCAGATGGAGTTTAATGCTGATAAGCGTGAGGTGCTACGTCTTGGCAGGACAAATCAAAATGGGACGTACATGGTAAATGGTAACGAATTGAGGAATGCAGTTGAATAGAGGGATCTAGGAATAACTGTGCATAGCATCCTGAAGGTGGAATCTCATGTAGATAGGGTGGTAAAGAAAGCTTTTGGTGTGCTGGCCTTTATAAATCAGAGCATTGAGTATAGAAGTTGGGATGTAATGTTAAAATTGTACAAGGCATTGGCGAGGCCAATTCTGGAGTATAGTGTACAATTTTGGTCGCCTAATTATAGGAAGGATGTCAACAAAATAGAGAGAGTACAGAGGAAATTTATTAGAATGTTGCCTGGTTTTCAGCAACTAAGTTACAGATAAAGGTTGAACAAGTTAGCTCTTTATTCTTTGGAGCGCAGAAGGTTAAGGGGGGACTTGATAGAGGTCTTTAAAATGTTGAGAGGGATAGACAGAGTTGACGTGGTTAATCTTTTCCCATTGAGAGTAGGGAAACATAGAAACATAGAAAATAGGTGCAGGAGTAGGCCATTCGGCCCTTTGAGCCTGCACCGCCATTCAATATGATCATGGCTGATCATCCAACTCAGTATCCTGTACCTGCCTTCTCTCCATACCCCCTGATCCCTTTAGCCACAAGGGCCACATCTAACTCCCTCTTAAATATAGCCAATGAACTGGCCTCAACTACCTTCTGCGGGAGAGAATTCCAGAGATTCACCACTCTCTGTGTGAAAAAAGTTTTCCTCATCTCGGTCCTAAAAGATTTCCCCCTTATCCTTAAACGGTGACCCCTTGTTCTGGACTTCCCCAACATCGGGAACAATCTTCCTGCATCTAGCCTGTCCAACCCCTTAAGAATTTTGTAAGTTTCTATAAGATCCCCCCCCCCCCCTCAATCTTCTAAATTCTAGCGAGTACAAACCGAGTCTATACAGTCTTTCTTCATATGAAAGTCCTGACATCCCAGGAATCAGTCTGGTGAACCTTCTCCGTACTCCCTCTATGGCAAGAATGTCTTTCCTCAGATTAGGAGACCAAAATTGTACGCAATACTCCAGGTGTGGTCTCACCAAGACCCTGTACAACTGCAGTAGAACCTCCCTGCTCCTATACTCAAATCCTTTTGCTATGAATGCTAACATACCATTCGCCTTCTTCACTGCCTGCTGCACCTGCATGCCTACATTTAATGACTGGTGTACCATGACACCCAGGTCTCGTTGCATCTCCCCCTTTCCCAATCGGCCACCATTCAGATAATAATCTACTTACCTGTTTTTGCCACCAAAGTGGATAACCTCACATTTATCCACATTATACTGCATCTGCCATGCATTTGCTCACTCACCCAGCCTATCCAAGTCACCTTGCAGCCTCCTAGCATCCTCCTCACAGCTAACACTGTCCCCCAACTTCGTGTCATCCGCAAACTTGGAGATGTTGCATTCAATTCCCTCGTCCAAATCATTAATATATATCATAAATAGCTGGGGTCCCAGAACTGAGCCTTGTGGTACCCCACTAGTCACTGCCTGCCATTGTGAAAAGGACCCGTTTACTCCTACTCTTTGCTTCCTGTCTGCCAGCCAGTTCTCTATCCACATCAATACTGAACCCCCAATACTGTGTGCTTTAAGTTTGTATACTAATCTCTTATGTGGGACCTTGTCGAAAGCCTTCTGGAAGTCCAGATATAACACATCCACTGCTTCTCCCTTATCCACTCTACCAGTTACATCCTCGAAAAATTCTATAAGATTCGTCAGATATGATTTACCCTTCATAAATCCATTCTGACTTTGTCCAATGATTTCACCACTTTCCAAATGTGCTGCTATCCCATCTTTAATAACTGATTCTAGCAGTTTCCCCACTACCGACGTTAGACTAACTGGTCTGTAATTCCCCGTTTTCTCTCTCCCTCCCTTTTTAAAAAGTGGTGTTACATTAGCTACCCTCCAATCCTCAGGAACTACTCCAGAATCTAAAGAGTTTTGAAAAATTATCACTAATGCATCCACTATTTCTGGGGCTACTTCCTTAAGTACTCTGGGATGCAGCCTATCTGGCCCTGGGGATTTATCGGCCTTTAATCCATTCAATTTACCTAACACCACTTCCCGGCTAACCTGGATTTCACTCAGTTCCTCCATCTCATTTGACCCCCGGTCCCCTGCTATTTCCGGCAGATTATTTATGTCTTCCTTAGTGAAGACAGAACCAAAGTAGTTATTCAATTGGTCTGCCATGTCCTTGTTCCCCATGATCAATTCACCGTTTCTGACTGCAAGGGACCTACATTTGTTTTAACTAATCTTTTTCTCTTCACATATCTATAAAAGCTTTTGCAGTCAGTTTTTATGTTCCCTGCCAGTTTTCTTTCATAATCTATTTTCCCTTTCCTAATTAAGCCCTTTGTCGTCCTCTGTTGGTCTCTGAATTTCTCCCAGTCCTCTGGTAGGCTGCTTTTTCTGGCTAATTTGTACGCTTCATCTTTTGTTTTGATACTATCCCTGATTTCCCTTGTTATCCACGGATGCACTACCTTCCCTGATTTATTTTTTTGCCAAACTGGGATGAACAATTGTTGTAGTTCATCCATGCAGTCTTTAAATACCTTCCATTGCATATCCACCGTCAACCCATTAAGAATCAATCGCCAGTCTATCTTGGCCAATTCACGTCTCATACCCTCAAAGTTACCTTTCTTTAAGTTCAGGATCCTTGTTTCTGAATTAACGATGTCACTCTCCATCCTAATGAAGAACTCAACCATATTATGGTCACTCTTGCCCAAGGTGCCACGCACAACAAGACTGCTAACTAACCCTTCCTCATTACTCAATACCCAGTCTAGAATAGCCTGCTCTCTCGTTGGTTCCTCTACATGTTGGTTTAGAAAACTATCCCGCATACATTCCAAGAAATCCTCTTCCTCAGCACCCTTGCCAATTTGATTCACCCAATCTATATGTAGATTGAAGTCACCCATTATAACTGTTTTACCTTTGTTGCACGCATTTCTAATTTCCTGTTTGATGCCATCCCCAACTCCACTACTGTTAGGTGGCCTGTACACAACTCCCAATAGCGTTTTCTGCCCCTTAGTGTTTCGCAGCTCTACCCATATCGATTCCACATCCTCAAAGCTAATGTCCTTCCTTTCTATTGCGTTAATCTGCTCTCTAACCAGCAACGCTACCCCACCTCCTTTCCCTTTCTGTCTATCCCTCCTGAATATTGAATATCCCTGAATGTTCAGCTCCCAGCCTTAGTCACCCTGGAGCCATGTCTCCATGATCCCAACTATATCATAGTCATTAATAGCTATCTGTACATTCAACTCATTCACCTTATTACGAATGCTCCTTGCATTGAGACACAAAGCCTTCAGGCTTGTTTTTACAACACTCTTACCCCTTGTACTATTATTCTGAAGAGTGGCCCTTTTTGATTTTTGCCCTGGATTTGCCGGCCTGCCACTTTTACTTTTCACCTTGCTACCTATTGCTTCTACCCTCATTTTACACCCCTCTGTCTCTACGCTCACACATTTAAGAAACCCTTTCCCTTTAACTCCATCCTCCACTATCCCATTCGACACCCCACCCCCCTTATTCAGTTTAAAACCACCCGTGTAGCAGTGGCAAACCTGCCTGCCAGAATGCTGGTCCCACACCTGTTAAGATGCAATCCGTCCCTTTTGTACAGTTCCCCCTTACGCCAAAACAGATCCCAGTGATCTAAGAATCTAAATCCCTGCCCCGTGCACCAGTTCCTCAGCCACACGTTCAGGTCCCGTATCTCCCTGTTCCTGCTCTCGCCAGCACGAGGAACTGGAAGCAAACCGGAGATAACAACCCTGGAGGTCCTGCTTTTCAGCATTTTTCCGAACTCTCTAAAGTCACGCTGCAGAATATTCATCCTCTTCTTTCCGACATCGTTTTTGCCGACGTGCACTACCACTTCCGGATGTTCACCTTCGCCCTTGAGGATTTTCTGCACTCTGTCCATGACATCCTGGATCCTGGCACCAGGAAGGCAGCACATCATCCTCGCATCCCTTCTGTTGCCGCAGAAACCCCTGTCCGTACGGAAGATTCAAACAAGAGGACATGACTTGAGAATTAAGGGACAGAAGTTTAGGGGTAACATGAGGGGGAACGTCTTTACTCGGAGAGTGGTAGCTGTGTGGAATGAGCTTCCAGTGGAAGTGGTGGAGGCAGGTTCGATTTTTTCATTTAAAAATAAATTGGATGGGTATATGGACAGGAAATGAATGGAGGCTTATGGTCTGAGTGCAGGTAGATGGGAATAGGGGAAAATAAGTGATCGGCACGGACTTGAAGGGCCGAGATGGCCTGTTTCCGTGCTGTAATTGTTATATGGTTATATGGTTATAAATACACAATAAACAAGTTATGCATACATGGGTATGACCGCACATAAAAAAAATCCCCGCCCCCTTCCTTCCCAACCTCAGTCTCATGGACCTTAGAGTACCCTGAGTTCCAAAACCCATTTCCATCACTGGTGTATGGGAATCGCTGGTCGGCGCTGACTCGGTTTGGCTGAAGGACCTGCTTTTGCACTCTATCCCGAAACTAAACTATTATGATATATGGCGCCCACATCTGTAGAAAATGATTTCATCTTGAGAAACTATAACTCAGTGTTGATGAACAGGAGCTTTAGGGAAAGCAATGAAATAAAATATGCAATGAGATATGTTGCCAGTAATCTCTGCGATAAATGAATAACTATCTGGAAATGGTTAAGTAGTGCAGCATCTTATTTATTAATGGAGTGCCTATAAGGGTCTCGACCCGGAACGTCACCCATTCCTTCTCTCCAGAGAAGGTACCTGTCCCACTGAGTTACTCCAGCTTTTTGTGTCTATCTATTGGAAACGCCATGTTGGGAGAAGTCGTGTAATGAGGTGCAAGTATCAAAACAAAAAGGGAAGAGGAATGGGATTCCTCCAAATAGAAAGATCTGACACATCAGAAAGTTGGCACATATTTTGCCTTTGAAATACCTGTCTACCTGTTCAGAGGGTTGATGGTTCCAGGTCAGGCTCTCTTGGTCGAATGGCCTAATCCTACTATAACGTAAACTGGAGTTTCAGATTTGGGCAATAACATATATATATATATGTTATATATGTTCTATAAGTTATATATATATATGTGTGTATGTGTGTATGTATATGTATATGTATATATATATATGTATGTATATATATATGTATGTATGTATATATGTATATATATGTGTATATATGTATATGTATGTATATGTATGTATATATGTATGTATATATGTATATATGTGTATATATGTATATATATGTATATATGTATATATGTATATATATATGTATGTATATATGTATATGTATGTATATGTATATGTATATGTATATAATGTATATGTATATAATATATGTGTATATGTGTATATGTATATGTGTATATGTATATGTGTATGTATATGTATATGTATATGTTATTGCCCAAATCTGAAACTCCAGTTTATATAAATAACAGTGCCAAGCACTGCTATTTTGTTTGATAATGAAGAAAGATATCAAAGACCTGATGATAAATGGTCATGAATCCAAAAGGAAAACAAGGCAAGAGAATAGGTGATATATGAGAGGATATCAAGTGGGAATGTAGGTCTACTTCAAGTTCAAATTTAATGTCACATGCACCAATTAAGGTACAGTGATATTTGAGTTACCATACAGCCATACTAAGTGAAAAGCAACAACACAGAGCAAAAAAATAAATTTACATTAACATCACATCCACATTCCTCACTGTGATGGAAGGTAATAAAGTTCAATCATCTTCCTCCTTTGTTCACCCGTGGTCGGGGCCGTTGAACCTTCTGCAGTCACCGCTGCCGATGGTCCAATGTCCGAAGCCCTCAAGTTGGGATGATGGAAACTCCGATGTCGGAACACTCCGCAGCATGGAGCTCTAGAGTCGGCCTCTTCTTACCAGAGACTTCATGGCGTTAAAGTCCACAAGTCACGCAATTGGAGCTCTTCCTTTGGCCATCCTCGGCAAACGATCGCATGCTCTGTGATGGTAAGTCCGCACCGTGCCCACGGCTTGAATTTCTCCGTACCACTCCACGATGTAAGGCCCCAAGGGAGATGGAGATGCGATATGGAGAAAAATCGCATCTCCGTCGAGGTAAGTGACTGAAAAAAGTTTCCATCAATTCCCCCCCCACGCCCCACATAAAACAGACCAAAAAACATTAAATCATTAAAACATACGTAAAATAATAAAAATAGAGGGGACAGACAAACTGTTAGCGAGGCAGCCACTGCAGTGGCACCACCCGGTGCAGTAAAAGTGAAAGTAACAGGAAAGGTGAACGAGGTGGTAGAGAATATACACGGAAGACTTGTCTTTATTGACCTCGTTACAAAATGGTAGTCTAGCGAGGTGATGCTAGGATAGTACTAATCATTAGTTCAGCCACATTAAACATGACGTGCACATCATGACTGTAACATCATGTCCAAATTTCTATATTCAATGCCCAGATGAATGAAGGCTAATATATCAAAGGTCTTCTTTACTACCTAATATACCCGTGATGCCTCTTTCACGGCACAATGTGCCAGCATTCCTATATCTCTCTAGCCTACAACGGTTTCCAGAACTCTACTACTCACCATGAAGGTTCTACCTTGGTTTGACTTCCTGAAATACAACACGTTGCAGGTATCTGCATTAAACTCCATTAGCTATTTCTCAGCCCACTTGCCCAGCTGATCAAGATTCTGATTCCCAGCAAGGCAGCTTTTGTATCTGTTTACTCTGATTTATCCATATATTACAACAGTGAAGATCATAAATAGTAACGTTACCTATAGTCTCGTCAATGAATGAATAACCAGCATTGCGACCTATTGACTAATCAGAGTGGCCTATTGGAGGTATCGTGTTGGGAGAGGTTGTATGTTGATTTGTAAGGATGTGCTGAATTCAACTGCTGAGGCTTTGACTCATCAGGCTTTGGGGAGGAGACTGAGCAGAAGGTGACAGCAGGATAAGATAAGGCCTGTTTACTTTTAATATGTGACAGTTCCTTGGTCGGTGCAATAGCGAGCAAGATAGACCACTCGACGAAAAAGACGTAGTACGGTTATGGGCATATTCATGCCATGGAACGAGTCCACGCTTCACTCACTGCCTTAGTTGACCAGGGGAGGAAGTATGTTACCGTATTCAGACATGAATAATGACAATAGTAACCTCCCTCACCCGGGAGGAACTATAAACTGAACTTAACGTAGAGTTTGTAAATACACCCGATCTGGCAATGGGTTAGTACTAAATGTGTGGAAAATTGCTAGATTGACCATCCTGCAACCGCTAGGATGTGGTCCCGCTAACTTCCATAAACCTGCTGCTGAGGTTGTTGCAGCCTTGGTGGAGTGACTTGAAATGTCAGTATTTACTCCTGTATAAGCCAGACCCATAACCACCTAAAGATGGTCTGTAGTGATACCTTCTTTTGACGCTAGATGTAACTAGCAATATTGCTAGTTCAGAGTCTCTAGGCTCTAGTGATCTAACATTCTGTTGTAGATGTGTGACCATACACAATCAAAGGTTCATGGGATATGTGAACATCTAGTTTGAGATCTGGTGCCCCTGGTCTATACTACTTGACTAAGTCATAACATAAGTGTTATTTAGTCTGCAGATATAATCATCCTATCAAGTCAATGTTTATGTAATGACTGGACCCACTGTGCTGCATGCAGCGCTATGAGCATAACCACTTATAAGTGAGTTAGCATAAGGACAGGGTGTAGCTAGAGCCCTTCAGCGAAGCGACGTAGCACAATGTTAACACCCCATATCTCTGTGTCCCTAGGCCTGGGATTTTCGCGTTGCAGATTTCCTTCATAATCTAGAACTCAGAGGGTGACTCCCCAGAGTGGATTCTACTCCTGGGATTCCTGGGATGTCAGGAATGTCTTATGAAGAAAGCCTGGATAGACTCGGCTTGTACTCGCTAGAATTTAGGAGATTGAGAGGGGATCTTATAGAAACTTACAAAATTCTTAAGGGGTTGGACAGGCTAGATGCAGGAAGATTGTTCCCGATGTTGGGGAAGTCCAGGACAAGGGGTCACAGCTTAAGGATAAGGGGGCAATCCTTTAAAACCGAGATGAGAAAAACTTTTTTTACACAGAGAGTGGTGAATCTCTGGAACTCTCTGCCACAGAGGGTAGTTGAGGCCAGTTCATTGGCTATATTTAAGAGGGAGTTAGATGTGGCCCTTGTGGCTAAGGGGATCAGAGGGTATGGAGAGAAGGCAGGTACGGGATACTGAGTTGGATGATCAGCCATGATCATATTGAATGGCGGTGCAGGCTCGAAGGGCCGAATGGCCTACTCCTGCACCTAATTTCTATGTTTCTATGTTTACTCCTCCCAGCCAGTATGATGAAGCTCTTTAGGTATGGTAGATAGCACTTCAGACATCATGATTTGTCAAGCCCTCATATGAGCTTGAACTACAAAACATCAGTCATCCATGCCGAATTATGTAATATAATCATAAAACAAATACCTCCCATCTCCTTATGAGGAAATAGTTATTTTTTGGTGCTTTCCCTGCGATCTGCAGCGAGCACGATCATGGTTGGTTTAACAACCCCAGCCGCAGGGACGATCTTCTCAGTCTCTAAGTCAATGAATTGATTATATCATGCTGAGGACGGTTTCCCGCGTCAAGTCTAGACCAATACTTGTGTCTAGAAATAACCGTATAAGGTTCTATCATTTCCCACATCAGTGGGAACCATGGCTGGCCAAGCCCGGCAGGCACTATGAAAATGCCTGAGGCGGGAACTTGCTGAATTTTGCAAACCCGTCTGATGAGGCAGAAATGGAAAAGAACATTCCTCCTTAGTGTAGCTAGAATGTAATCATTGCTACTGATATGCCACATATTTTTCCATTGGTGATTGAGCCTGGATGCAAGCTTCTTGGTCTTTAATGTTCACAATGTATTTTAATACTTTGTGATCCAACACTCATATTGTGTGCCGTAATGAGGTTTGGGTAAACTATCACCGCATATTTTGACTTGTTTGCACCCATGTAAATAGACATTTACCACCACCGAAGTGTATCAACTTGGACTAGAGCATGCAGATTAGGCATATTCGCATAAACCTTTAATCCACAGAATGCACCCAGTGTCTATAGGTAGTTGATACCATGTAACTGAAGAATTGGTAACTCTCCCATCCACATCTGTAACTAGATGGCATGAGCAATTTCTCATCCTGAACAATAGCATCAGTTTGTAATTTAACTGAAGATTTACTGATTTAGTGGAATAGCATAGAGCTGGTAACAATGACCACATGGTACTTGGGTGCTTACTTGTTTTACATGCTGTATAGTTCTGATTGTGCAAAGGCCCAAATAGCACAGCTGTAGGCCAATTATACTTGATGAACAGAAGGCTGTTTGATCAGTTTTGTTACAGGCTTCAATTAATTCCAATCCCTTACCTCAGGGTGGAGTCCCAGACGATTAATAGTTAAAGGTAATCCCAATCATCAATAATTTCAGTTGGTATCAACTTAAATTTATCTGGACAGATGAGAACCCAATTTCTCAAGGGGTTTTGTGGCGGATACAGCTAATTTAGCAAAATACAGCATTTAAATCTCATCCAGATAGTTCTTAACAATATTTTTTAGCTCTGAGCAGCCGAAGCACTAATTTAGTAAATAACCTGGGAGCTGAAGTTAGCCTATTTTGCAATGTTTTAACTGTATCATTGCCCCATCCAGAACTTTCAGATATTTCCGGTGCCCTGTGAATGAAGCTGACCCCATGGGAATTAATAGTCACGAAGTTTCAATGTCTATACTGCACATGCGAGTTGGGCTTGTTGATAATAAACAGGCCTCATCTGTCATAATAGCGAGCCTGCCTGAAGAGGCAACTCCAGCCATATTCCGAGACTGTCTCGCTTGTACTGTGCAGTATGAACTATTTCATCCAACCTTCTTGTAAATGGTCCACAACCCCACGTTTCGGAAAGAACCAGACCTACCTACCGTCATGGCTACCGGTGGTTTTATGGTAAGCCCAAAATGCCCCCGATGCGGGTTCGATTTCCGTTGATTGGAGCGTAGGGCTGCTGGTGTATGTGGACCCATGTCTTTCCAGGTGCATGGTATCTCCCCGCCGGCACCTGTTCCTCGGACATGCTTCCGAGTTCAGAGTTAGTTGCCAACTGACCCCTCGCACTCACCTTCGCAGAAGGGAGTTTTGTAGGCAGCCCTGAAAAGGGTGCTGCCACAGGCTCTCGAGGAGACCTACGCAGATAATGCCCTCCCTGGCCAATCAGGATGGGTAAAAATGTCCGAGGACGAACCCATGTCGGAGGGGACCCTCCTGGCCTGACCAGTCTAGGCCTTTCAGAATCCTATTTAGCTCTTACCCTCCTCGGGAAGCCAGAGTCTGAATTCGCCGCCAGCTACCCGCTCTTCTGCGGCCCTAGCTGGGGTGTCCCCCAAGCACGGTTCTACCCTCGGTCTTCCACACGGTCCCCGTAGCTGAGGTTTCCCCCAAGCATGGTTCTACCCGTGGTCTTCCATGGTCCCCGTAGCTGAGGTTTCCCCCAAGCACTGTTCTACCCATCTTCTTCGCAAGGTCCCTGTAGCTTGGTTATCCGCAGTCTTCCCACTGTCCCTGAAACTGTGTTATCCGTAGTCTTCCCATGGCCCCTGAAGCTGGGTTATCCGTGGTCTTCCCACGGTCTCTGAAGCTGGGTTACCCGTGGTTTTCCTGTGGTCTCTGAAGTCGGGTTACCTGTGGTCTTCCCGTGGCCTCCAAAGTCGGGTTTCCTGCGGTCTTCCCGTGGTCTCCGAAATCGGGTTTTCCTGTGGTCTTCCCATGGTCTTCGCAAGTCAGGATTTCCTGTGGTCTTCCCATGGCCTCCAAAGTCTGGTTACCCGCGGTCTCAGAAGACGGGTTATCTTATAGACGGTCTCGGAAGGCCAGTTACCTGCGGTCTTCTCAGGTTCCGTGGTCCCTGCAGCCAGGCTTCTCCCCATGGTCGACATTCCCCCACGGCCCTTGTAACAAGGTTGGTGATTCCAACTCCTCGGCCCATCACAAGGTCGGTGACTTCAATCACTCAGCCCCTCACAATGATGGTGGTTTAATCATCTTATCCCTCACAATAGGGACCTAAAAATGCTGGAGCAACTCAGCGGGTGCAGCAGCATCTATGGAACCTTGTGGCAGGGACCTTGCAGTGTCGGGAGTCGGGATTTCCCTTTTTGAATGCTCCCTTGGTTTTAGTGCTTTCTCCGAGCCTGCGTGGCTTAGTAAACAGGGTTTCCCTCGCGGCCCCTGATAAAGGGCTTCCCCGCGATTCTGTGGTCGGCTTCGGATATCCCCGCGATTCGCAGCCGGGATTCCCCACCTGGCGGTCCCTGTAGTAGTGAGCCGGGTGGCGCTGGGGTTCCGACCCCGGACCTCCAGCAGGAGCTCTGAATGCTTCCTGCAGTAAAAAACAGACCTGAAAAAGTTAAAAACTTACCTTCAGGTCCAAGCTGTTGGAAGCAGCGCTCCAACAGCCTGTCGTTTGCGCAATGCGAGAGACGATATATTGCGCATGCGTGCTGGCGGGGTCTTCACGTAGTCACTCACGTGACTCCGAAGTAAAATTGGAGATTTACTGTTCCTAGTTTGACAACATATCGTTTGGTAATGATTAAGAATTTAGCTGGACGAGTTGTTGTTCTATTATATACACTAATTTTTAAGAATTTATTGGTTAATTTGTGTCCCCCTGTCGTTAGACAAACTAATGGAACGCAGTTCTCGTTTTTCATATTTTGACCTTGAATAATAATATATAGCACTCCCTCTTCAGTTCCATTGCCAGCATGTATTTTTTTTTTCTCTTTCAAACGACAACAATGAACGTGTTATGGCTATGGAGTGGCAAAATATGATCTTCTTTATGTCGGGTGCGGTTGTTAGGAGAGATAGGGGTAGGGAAGGGATTAGGTAGCTTACTGGCTGTCTATTGGTCAGTTTTGGGCTTTACAGGGGTGGGAGGGGTCTTTTGTTCCTTATTTAGTGTTCTTCATTTGTGCAAAATCTGAACTACAGAAATGACTGAAATGTCATCACTTCTGGCTCCACCCTAGATTTTTCTTCTTCCAATATCATGAACTATTAGACTTTAAGAAATTAACCCTTCACATCCCACATGATTTTTACAAGCAATATGGATAAAGTTATTAACTTCCTTTCATGGAATGTGAATGGCTTGAACCATCCCATTAAGAGGAAAACATTTTTTAAAGTTCTTCGCAGACTAAATGCTCAGATTATCTTTGTTCAGGAAACTCATGTAAGGCAAGATGACAATCAACGATTCTTCAAGTTTTGGAGACGACAGCAGTTTCATTCAAATTCACAGGCTAAGGTGAAAGGAGTCTCTATTTTTATTGACTCCTCAATTCCGTTTGTTCATTATGAAACAATTTCTGATCCTTATGACAGATTTTTGGTGATTACCAGTGTTCTTTATAAGCAAATAGTTGCTATGGTGAATGTTTACGCACAAAATATTGATCACCCTGAGTTTTTTAAACCGTTAATTGCATCCTTTCCTAATGTAAATGAACACTTTTTAATAATGGGTGGAGATTTCAACTGCTGTCTGAACCCCTTGATTGACAGATCTACATCTGATCATGTGCTTCCAAAAAAATCAGCTAGTTTTATTAATTATTTTTTACTTAACTCTGGAATGTTAGAAGTTTGGAGATTCGTACACCCAAATGACAAAGAATTTTCTTTTTTCTCATGTATATCATAGTTATTCTAGGATTGACTACTTTATAATAGATTCTCGGCTAGTTTCATCGGTCACTGCATGTGAGTATGATGCAATTGCTATTTCTGATCACGCACCATTGAAACTATCAATCAAAGTGAAATTATGCCAATAATGGAAATCAAATCACATACATTGCAACAACCCCTTTAAAATATTCAATGAAAAATTTAAATATCTATCAATTTATGTGACTAAGAAATATACTTCTTTATTTAAATTAAATTTCCTACCTTTACTGAATAAACTACATAAGAATATTCAGTATTGGAAAACACGTCCTATCTCAATGTTTGGTAGAATTAATGCTATAAAAATTATCTTTCTCCCACAATTATTGTACCTCTTTCAATCAATCCCTATATATATTTTTTTTTTAAGTTGATTCCATTGTCACATTTTTTTCGGATTATAAGAACCATAAAGTAAGTAAAAAACATTTATGTAAATCCAAGACGAATGGAGGATTAGCTTTACCAATTTTTTTTTTTTTACTTCTGGGCAGTTAATATTAAAAATATGAACTTCTGGATGGAAGAAATGGATCAGCAACCAGACTGGTTAAAGATGGAAAAGGAAGACTGCTTGCCTTTCGAAATTGGCTCGATTCTGTTAGCTCCCACAAAACACAACAAAAAAACCTATAGTGAAAACCCTATAATATACAGTGGTATACGAATTTGGAAACAATTAAAAAAGACTTTAAAATTGGATAATTTATCACTCTTCCTCCCCATTGTAAACAACCCTTCATTTAAACCCTCTGTTGGATAAAGGTTTTACACAATGGAAAAATTATGGCATTTAAAAGGTGGGACATCTTTATAGGAAAGGCACTTTTCTTTCATTTAAGGATTTACAACAGAATTATGGACTACACTCAAATAACGTTTTCAGATATCTACAACAGAGATTATGTTAAATCACATACACAAGATTATAGAACTAGAGAGCCAGAAACTCTTGATGAATGTTTGAATAAACATCCTAATACAGATAAATGAATATATCATATCTATAATATCCTTTTAGATAGTGAGGTCCCGTCGACGGAATCCCATGTTCGACACGGACTAGAAGGGTCGAGATGGCCTGTTTCCGTGCTGTAATTGTTATATGGTTATATATGGTTATATAGACAAACATGGGGAAAATGAATTAGACCAACCTATAATGAAAGATATTTGGGACAAAAGTCTACAACATATACATCAATGCTCGTTAAATGTCAGACATTCTTTAATACAATTTTAAGTATTACATAGTCTGCATTACTCTAAAACAAAATTAAGTAGAATTTTCCCATTTATCTCTCCTATCTGTGATAAATGTCAATACTCAGAGGCTAATTTAACTCATACTTTTGTAAATTGTATAAAAAAAAAAAAATTCTGGACGGATATTTTTAGAATAATTTCTGAAGTTGTTAACACCCAATTGGATCCTGACTCAAAACTAATAATATTAGGAATATCAGAACAAAGCCTAAAACTTATAGCAAGCCAAAGAAACTTCCTTGATTATAGTATAATAACTGGGAAAAAAATAATATTCAAATTTTTGAAAAGTCCAACAACCCCCACAATTAAAATGTGGATTATGGAGATGTCGGAGACCTTACATTTGTAAAGAACTATACTTGTCTTAATTGACAAACAAGAATTATTTGCTAGAATATGGTCTCCATTTATTGTTTTTTTGAAAGGGTAAATTGGTCCAGCACGGAAGTCTGACTGAAGCTTGAACCCAGGATTAGATAAATAGTTATGTTTTATAATCTACAAACTTATCTCCAAAGTTGTATTATTGGTAAATTATTCTATTTTTTATCGTGTTTTTTTTCTTCTCTCTCCCTATCTATAAAAAAAAATAAACAAATAGAAGCAGAGTTAATATACAATTGATAACTGGAATCCCATCTATTAACAATATGTAATTGATATACACAATGTGTTTTGATTATGATATGCACATGCTTCTAATAAAAATATTTTAAAAAAAAGAAATACGTACATTGGCTGGCGAGATGAAAGAAATTGATAAAACATATTCAAAAGCTCCTAGTTTAGAGCTCTATAAGAATAGAGTTGAACTTCAATTGAGACATGATTTGTTATTAGTATCACCGATTGAGAACCAGCTACTTAAAACCAAAAGTCAATTTTATATACATGGCGAAAAATCTGGTAGATTGCTCGCTAATCAGTTGAAAGCGGTGTCGGCCAAGCGTCAGATTACTAAAGTGAGTAAATGGGATGGTATACTAACTGTAGACCATGACAAAATTAATAAATCCTTTCAGGAATTTTATACCTCCCTATACCAATCAGAGTTTCCTACTGATTCCAATATAATGCATGAGTTTATAAAGAAACTGAACTTAGCAAATTTACCATATTATGAGACTGTTGTTAGATGAACCCATCATGGAAGAAGAAATACAGAAAGCAATTATTTCATTGAATTTTGGTAAAGCTCCCGGTTTAGATCGGTTTACAGTAGAATTTTAAAAGTATTTTTCAAATTTATTGTCTCCCTGGCTATGCAAGGTATTTAAAGAAGCCTTTTTTAAGGAATAGATTACCACAATCTTTTTATGAAGCATCTATTTCTTTAATCCTTAAAAAAGATAACAACCCTACTGAAGTAACATCATAGAGACCTATATCAATGTTAAATGTAGATTCAAAATTCTTTCCAAAATATTAGCTATGAGATTGGAAAATATTTTACTGCAAATTATCTCTGAAGATCAGACAGGTTTTATTAAAAATCGTTACTCATACATTAATGTTAGGAGATTAATGAATATTGTATATACAGCGTCAAATAAAACCCCAGAATGTGTCATCTCATTTGATGCCGATAAGGGGGTTGATAGAGTAGTAGGGGAATACTTATTCAATACACTCGAAAAATTTAAGATTGGTCCAAAATTTATTTTTTGAATCAAGCTGATATATCATATACCTCAGGCTTCTGTACTTACTAATAATCAGAGATCCCCTTTTTTCAGGCTCTTTCGAGGTACTAGACAGGGCTGTCCCTTAGGTCCTTTACCATTTGATATTGCTTTGGAACCTTTGGCCACCGCTATTAGGGAATCCCCTAATATTTTTGGTATTGTCCGCCGGAATAAGACACATAAGCTATCTCTTTATGCAGATAATCTGTTATTATTCATTTCTAACCCTGAGAAATCTATTCCAGCAATAGTAGCATTACTTAATGTGAGGTTATCCACTTTGGTGGCAAAAACAGGAAAGTAGACTATTATCTGAATGGTGGCCGATTAGGAAAAGGGGAGATGCAACAAGACCTGGGTGTCATGGTACACCAGTCATTGAAAGTAGGCATGCAGGTGCAGCAGGCAGTGAAGAAAGCAAATGGTATGTTAGCATTCATAGCAAAAGGATTCGAGTATAAGAGCAGGGAGGTTCTACTGCAGTTGTACAGGGTCATGGTGAGACCACACCTGGAGTATTGCATACAGTTTTGGTCTCCTAATCTGAGAAAAAACATTCTTGCCATAGAGGGAGTACAGAGAAGGTTCACCAGACTGATTCCTGGGATGTCAGGACTTTCATATGAAGAAAGACTGGGTAGACTCGGCTTGTACTCACTAGAATTTAGAAGATTAGGGGGGCTTCTTATAGAAACTTACAAAATTCTTAAGGGGTTGGACAGGCTAGATGCAGGAAGATTGTTCCCGATGTTGGGGAAGTCCAGAACAAGGGGTCACATTTTAAGGATAAGGGGGAAATCTTTTAGGACCAAGATGAGAAAAACATTTTTCACACACAGAGTGGTGAATCTCTGGAATTCTCTGCCACAGAAGGTAGTTGAGGCCAGTTCATTGGCTATATTTAAGAGGGTTAGACGTGGCCCTTGTGGCTAAAGGGATCAGGGGGTACGGAGAGAAGGCAGGTACAGGATACTGAGTTGGATGATCAGCCATGATCATATTGAATCGCGGTGCAGGCTCGAAGGGCCGAATGGCCTACTCCTGCAACTAGTTTCTATGCTTCTATGTTTAATCAATTTAGTAGTTTTTCTGGTTATAAACTAAATCTTAGTAAGAGTGAGCTTTTTCCATTAAATAATCTAGTTTCGAATTATGGACAGTTTCCATTAGATTGACTACCAAAAGTTTTATCTAGGTATTAAGATCACCAAGAAACACAAGGATTTAATTAAAGCTAATTTTATGCCTTTAATTGACCATATTAAACAACAGTTTACTAAATGGTCACCAATGTCCTTATCCTTAAACGGCCGAATCAATGCTTTTAAAATGTTCATTTTACCTAAATTTCTGTATTTATTTCAGACGATACCAATTTTTATTGCCAAAAGCTTGCTTGGATATTATAGATTCCAAAATGTCCTCATATATATGGTAGAATAAAAATTCCAGACTAAGTAAAAAATCAAAAAAAGATGGTGGTTTGGCATTGCCGAACATTAGATTCTACTGTTGGGCAGTCAATGTTCGTTATCTAACATTTTGGACAAAAGATTTAGAAGTTACCCAATGCCCAGGATGGATAAATCTTGAACGTGATTCCTTACAAGGGCTATCATTGGCTTCTATTCTAGGGCCCTCGTTACCTTTTACAATTACGAGATTGAATAAATATACGACTAACCCAATAATAAGACATACATTTCGAATATGGTTTCAATTTCGTAAGTTTTTTGGACTAAATGGTTTTATCTTATCGAGTCCTATCTTATCCAATTTTCTCTTCCAACCATCTAGTACTGATCAAGTCTTTTTGTTATGGAAGAGGAAGGGATTAGTAGCTTTTCGTGATTTGATTTTAGATGGTTGTTTTATGTTTTTCGAACAACTCTCCAATAAATATAATTTACCTAATTCACACTTTTTTAGATATTTACAAATTAGACATTTTTTGAAGGCTACTCTACCCCTTTGTCTGCTACCACATCAAACTGAAATTTTGGAAAAACAATTACATTTGAACCCTTATCAGAAAGGTTTAATAACGAGTATTTAGAGTTGATTTTGAAATTACAAATAGATATATTTGATAAAATTAAGAATGACTGGGAAAGAGAACTCTTTTTCTCTTTTTCTCTATATGGACATTTCTCTATCAATGATGAAATGGGAGAGGATTCTTCAATTAGTTAATACCTCTTCAATGTGTGCAAGACACGCTCTGATACAATTCAAGGTGGTTCACAGAGTTCATATGACAAAAGATAAGTTGGCTCGTTTCTATGGTCATATAAATCCTACCTGTGACAGATGTAACTCTGAAGTGGCCTCACTGACCCATATGTTTTGGTACTGCCCACTTTTGGAAAAATATTGGAAATACATTTTTGATACTATTTCTGTAGTCTTAGGTATTGATTTACAACCTCATCATATTACTGCAATTTTTGGGCTATCAATGTTAGATTTTATTCATCTGTCCCGCTCTGCCCATCGGTTGATTGGTTTTACCACACTAATCGCCTGAAGATGTATTTTATTTAAATGGAAAGACTCCAACCCTCCGACCACACTCCAGTGGTACTCTGAAACGATATCATGTTTAAATTTAGAAAAAATCAGGAGTGACATTGTTGAACCCTTGGTTAAATTTGATAAGACTTGGGGAAAATTTATTCAACACTTTCATACAACATAAATTGCTCCCTCTCTAACTGTTTTAAAAACTACTTTACCTCTATATGGTGGAATGGACTTGATTTATTTTATTTAGCTAATGCAAAGTCCTTTAGCCAAGCAGTTGCCTCTTGATCTGCTGTATGAAGGGTGACAAGTCCTCCTTTGAGTCTTTGTTGAGGGCATGCTTCAATGATGTGTTGCATTGTTTGCTGCTCTCCACAAGCACACCGTGGGGTTGGGCTGCTGCCCCATTTGTGAAGGCTGGCCAAGCAGGGGCCATGTCCAGTCCTGAATGGTTATATAGTTCGTTGGTATCATTTAAGAATAAATTGGATAGGCATATGGATGAGAAGGGAATGGAGGGTTATGGTATGAGTGCAGGCAGGTGGGACTAAGGGAAAAAAAATTGTTCGGCGCGGACTTGTAGGGCCGAGATGGCCTGTTTCCGTGCTGTAATTGTTATATGTTATATGGTTATATGAATCTATTCAGCGTCGTCCACTGCTTCCTTGGGAGATTGGTGCCAGGGACCGGTAGGGTGGGGTCTGACACCAGATGTTTATTTGGGACGTCCTTGGACTCCCATTCCCTTTTCCAAGCTGATTGGATGGTGAAATCAGCTGGTGGTGGGTTCTTCCAAATTGGTCGTCTAGATGGAAGTCGAGCAGTGGGTGGGTTGAAGATGTCCATGTGAATTGGCAGGTGAGGGGAGTTTTTGGTCTTTTGGAGCATCCTTTGAGTGAGGACTACTCGCCGGATGTGTGGAGGGGCTATGTTGGATAGGACAGGGAGCCAGGGGAGTGGTGTTGAGCGGATTGTTCCTGTGTATCAATACCATTGTTATTTTTTCATTATTCTTTTTGCTCTTTTTTATGTTTTGTTTTTGTTTTTTTGGAAAAAAACTAATAAAAAGATTTTAAAAGAAAGAAAAGAGTAGGGGATAGAGTCTTTGCAGGAAGCATGGTGGGAAGAAGTTTAGTCGAGATAGTTGTGGGAGTTAGTGGGTTTCTAATAGACATCAGTCGATAAACTTCTAGTGTCATAATGAAGATGGTGAGCTCAAGAAAGGGGAGGGATGTGTCAGAGATGGTCCAAGTCAATTTGAGTGTAGGATGGAAATTTGTGGTGAAGTTAATGAAGTACATGAGTTCTGCATGGGAGCAGGAGGTAGCACTGATGCAGTCATCAATGTAATGAAGATAGAGTTCGGGGATAGGACCAGTGTACACCTGGAACCCCTGCATCCCCTCTCTCTCCATCCATCCCCCACCCAATTTACACTACCTTTTCGTTCTCACCTAGCAAACAACTAACAATGGCCCGTTTCCTTTATTACATATATTTTTTGCCTATCTTTCATTTGTTCTATATCTCTCTATTTCATCGTCTATATCTCTCTTTCAATAGACAATAGACAGTATGTGCATGAGTAGGTCATTCGGCCCTTCGAGCCACCACCTCCATTCAATGTGATCATGGCTGATCATCCCCAATCAGTACCCCATTCCTGCCTTCTCCCCATATCTCCTAACTCCGCTATCTTTAAGAACCCCATCTAGCTCTCTTGAAAGTATCCAGAGAACCGGCCTCCACCGCCCTCTGAGGCAGAGAATTCCACAGGCTCACAACTTTCCCGTGACTTTCAGTCTGAAGAATGTCAGATTCACTGGCTTGCAGTTCCCTGAATTGTTCTCACAAATCTTCTCAAATAAAGGCAGAGCATAATGCACCTTTAAGTCTTCCGGAAGCACAACCGTGGCAAACAAAGATACAAAAGTCACAGCCTGAACCCCAGGAATTTCTTCACTAGCTTCTCACAATGTCCTATGATACACCTCGTCAGGTCCTCCAACTAATTAACTAATTGTTAACGAGAGGCTGTGTGTTAAGGTGCAAGTGCTGTGCTCAGGGCAAGCAATGAAACTTTGGCTCACGAGGCTTCACTGAGGACCAGATTAAGGGATGGTCAGTTTTTAGCTTTATTTTGTGTGACTTCCTTGGTCTTTATGCTGTGGAGATGACAGTTAGGGTAATCGTATGCCCTTTTAGCAGGATGTGGGTTGGCCTTGCAACCCTTCTAAAATAAAGACACAGCATTATGCACATTCCAGTCTTTCCAGCACCTGTGGTGAAGAAAGATACATCAGTCTCCACGGGAACCCCAGCAATTTCTTTCCTCACTTCCCAAAACGTTCAAAGGTGACACATGGTCAGGCCCTGGGAATAAGTTCATTTTTATGTGCCTGAAAACCTGCAATATGTATATGGCATAATTTGTTGCTAAAAGATATTGGCAGGATGGAGAAAGCTATAAAAATAAACTATCTAGGCTGTGATTGTTTCATTTGAAAGAAAGGAGACGGAGACAAAGCAATAAAAAGTCATAGAGCATGGGAACAAGCCCTTCAGCCATTTGTTCATGGTAACCACCATGCCCCATGCAAGCTAGATCCATTTGCCCCATATCTCCCAAACCTTTACCAATGCCTTGTACAACTATAACATAATGTCCCAACTTCTATACTCAATACCTAACTGATAAAAAAAGCTTTCTTCACCACCCTATCTACCAGTAATGCCACTTTCAGGGAATCATGTATCTGCATTCCCATATCCCTGTGCTATACAATACTCTCCAGGGACTTACCACTCACCCTGAAGTTCCTGGCCTGGTTTGACTTCCCAAAGTGTAACACCTCACACGTATCTTCATTAAACTGCATTAGATATTCCTCAGCCCACTTGTCCTGCTGATCAACTTCCTGCAATTTTTAATAAACATCTTCACGATACTACCTACTTTACCACCTATTGTATGATATCAACTACTTTAGTGTCATCTGTATATTTAATAATTATGCCTTGTACATTCACATGTACATTGATGATATAAACCACAAAAAGCAATGGGTCCTTTGCCTCCAGTCCGAAAAACATTCCACCACCATCCTCTATTTCTTTCCATGAAGTCAATTCCATGTCCTGTTAACTTGCTCTCTTTGGATGCCATGCAACCTAACCATCCAGAGCAGTTTACCTTGTGGGACATAGATGCAAAGAAACATAGAAAATAGGTGCAGGAGTAGGCCATTCAGCCCTTCGAGCCTGCACCGCCATTCAATATGATCATGGCTGATCATCCAACTCATTATCCCGTACCTGCCTTCTCTCCATACCCCCTGATCCCTTTAGCCACAAGGGCCACATCTAACTCCCTCTTAAATATAGCCAATGAACTGGCCTCAACTACCTTCTGTGGCAGAGAGTTCCAGAGATTCACAACTCTGTGTGAAAAATGTTTTTCTCATCTCGGTCCTAAAGGATTTCCCCCTTATCCTTAAAATGTGACCCCTTGTCCAGGAGACATCATTAAAGGACTTGCTGAAGTCCATATAAACAACTTCTATGGCCTTGCCGGGCTTTTTCTTGCAGACCTTCTCAAACATAGGGACAGCATTAGTCATCCTCCAGTCACCTCACCATGCCCTTGTCTAATGATAATTTACATGTCTCAGACAGGACTCCTGCAATTTATTTTTCAGCTTCCTGTAGTGTCCTTGGATATTTCTGATCAGGCCCAGGAACCTTATCCACCTTTATATGCCTTAGGACATCCAACACCACCTTAACCATATTGTGGACTGCCCTCAAGACACTCCCAAGTTCCCTCATCTCACCTCAGCAGAGAAAAAATACCCAGCGAGGATCTTGCCCCTCTCCCGTGACTGCACACATAATGACCACTTCATTTTTGAGCGGCCCTATTTTGTCTCTGGTTATCCTCTTTCCCTTATTGGGCATAGAAACTTTTTGAATTCTCCCTAATCTTGTCTGCCAGAGCTATCTTCTGCCTCCTTTTTATCCTCCTGATTTCTCTTTTAAGTATGCTCTTCAGTCCCCTAAATGCCACCAGGCAAAAACTTGATCTCATCTGTCGATATCTAGCCGACACCTCCTTTATCCTTCTCAACATCCGGCCTCCTTACTCCCTCCTTCCTTGCCCTTCACTCAATCAGGAACATGCGTGCCTTGAACTTTCAACATCACACTTTTAAAAGCATCCCATTTTCCAGACGTCCCTTTGCCCACAAACAAGCTACTCAAAGCAATTTTGGCACATTCCTGTCCAATACCATCAAAGTTGGCTTTGCCCCAATTCAGAACTTTAACTTGTGGTCTGGATCTTGAGTTAATGTACCCAGATGACATCTTGAAGAACCATGACCTGTCAGTCTATACACTGAGCCGGGAAGTCTAAAGTCTATCTATGGGCAGGATAGAGACAAGGAACAGCAGGATGCCTTCTGGCTAAAATTTCCTTGATTTAATGATTTAGCTAGCAATGTAACAGACACTAATAGTTCAGAATTAAGTAAAATTGGATTTGCAAAATTGTAGATATTTACATTCTACATCCTGAGTTGGATGATCAGCCATGATCATATTGAATGGCGGTGCAGGCTCGAAGGGCCGAATGGCCTACTCCTGCACATATTTTCTATGTTTCTATGTCTATTCTGACAAGTCTCTCTGTGTATCATATTCCCACTCACTCCACCTCACTTCCACAAATTTGCTCTTGGCATCATCTCTCCCTCTTCATCTCATAACTCGCCAAATTTCAGGTCCCATCGGAAACACCTGACTGCGACTCTTGTAAATGTATCCATCAGACTTCAGCACATTATCATCTAGATTGCCAGCACCCTTCCAAGTACAGAACTCCTATTTCTACCAAAGTACAGAATTCTGATGCCTCCAGTGACACTAACTAGATGCCACAAATCCCTGAAATCAACCTCGCATTCTTCACACTGTCAGGTCCTTAATTTCCAAACACACGTTAAGGTTTTTCAGGGGTACATAACATGGGTGTGTGGATGGAACTAAGGCTCGGATTAACCCTCCATCACATTTCATTTAAACCATCGTCAAAATGTTAACAATGCAGCAAGATGCTGGAAATAAGTTAAATATTTAAAAGATTCTCAAATGACAGTGAACTGTTTCCCATCTGTCATTTGCCTCTGCACACAGTCCATCCTCCAGAATGAGCTGTTCGGTTCTCAGTCACCAAGAAGACACTTCCACAGGATATTGGGATGATGTGAGATACTGCAGTCTGTGAATCACTCTATCATTTTGGGGGGAGCTATGTCACATGAAACCCACCAGATCTGCACCGACCAGCGATCCCTGCATATTAACACTATCCTACACACACTAGCGACCATTTTCACATTTACCAAGCCAATTTACCTACAAACTTGTACGTCTTTGGAGTGTGGGAGGAAACCGAAGACTTCGGAGAAACCCCACACAGGTCATGGTGAAAACGTACAAACTCGATACAGACAGCACCCATAGTCAGGATCGAACCTGGTTCTCCGATGCTGCAAACACTGTAAGGCTGTAACTCTACCGCTGTGCCACAATGCCACCCAAGAGGTTTACCTCTTTAATATTAGGTACTCAAACATCCTTTGTGTTTACTGCAACTATTTCCCTTGCAGGAGAAGAGTTCAGCCACCATGGCCAGTGAGGATTGTAAAACTGTTGCTCCCATAAAGATGGCCGTGAGGAGCGTCACCAAAGCATCTGACATCAGGGAAGACAATGCTTTGTTCTTGCAGCCATACAGTAACTGGGAACAGTTCCTAATGCCTGGCCCACTCTCTGTAGCCATTTTAGGTGAAATAATATTCCTTTCCGCAGGACAAGACTTTGCAATTGACAAGGGTATGCCCAAGGAAGGATTTAAGTTCATGAAATATCCCAAATCATTCCGTACCTCTTTAGTGCAAGTGAGCAATGAGGGCTGGGAGGCTTTTCAGATAGCTCACAAGAACATGGACCAAATCCGGCTTCTCTCTGTGACAGTTCCGACTGACATGAAGGATGTTGTGAAGTTCCTCATGCAGAAGAATCCAAAGTACACTGAAGATTTCCTCCCGATCCCTCTGAACAGCATCAAATCTACTGCAGATAAATGCTTGAAGCTTTCCACGGCTGTGGAGGAGAAATTTAATGCAGTCATCCGTCTGATCAATGAACTACTGGAGGCCTGTACAAGTTCCAAAGGAGATTATGATAAACAATTACATGAAATACAATTTGAAAAGGAACGTGCTGCAATGCAGGAGGAAGCATCTAAAGAAAGAAAAGCCATGATAGAAAAACATCATCAAAAACTGGAAACCCAAATGAAGGAAGCAAAGGAAGATTACAAAGCCAGCATGGATTCCATACCTGTTGGCTGGGATGCTGTGGGCATGTCTATGGCAGAAACACTTGTGAATGGTTTCAGTGCATTCATCAGTGGAAGTGTGTTGAAGGCTTTCTCTGGGGAAAGCAGTAAAATATGTCATAATTCCAGTTCAAGGAATGATCATAACACCAATCCGAATTCTGCGGAAGGAGTTGAGAATGATATCATTTATAAAGCAGAGACACTACAAAAGGTTATACAAGATATTCTGCCTTTCCAGAGCAAGGGTAAAACAATTAACTTGAGTAAGTTGAACGGTGCGGATGGTGCTGACATTTTAAGCTTTTGTAAACAAAACTTGGATAATTTGCAGCAGAAAGCAACAGATGGAGTGGACTGCAAAGAGAAGCACACAGCATTGAAGATCTGTGAAGCAGGAATTGGAATATGTGAGGATCTGGTAACAATGGGAAAGTCTAAACAAGTTGACAAAAACAAAATGGCTGATCTAGCTGTGAAGATCAAACAAGTGATGCAGGATTCAATTACATTCACCTCTTTTAGCAAGGGAAAGACAGGATCCATGGGGTTAACTGCCAGTCCACCACACATTGCTACAGCTCAACCAGCAGAGGGACTCAGTGGTGTACAGACAGCCAGTCTCAATGCCAGAATCAAAGTGGACCAGTCTGCAGCACAGCTACGAGCCTCACAGGAGATGTATGAGAAAAGCTTTGAGAATATAATGGAGAATAACAAAGAACTCCAACAGGTCCTGGAGACTCTGAAGCGTTGTAATGTTCAGGAAATAGACTTTAATACAACTGTGGAGATGCTCCTGAAGGGATTGGATGCATTAGGCCGTGTGAAGGAACAATGGGGGAAGATGGTGCTCTTCTTCACCATGATGTCAAACCTGATCGAAAGCTCACTGAACCCATCACTTCTCAAATTCACGGAGTACAGTCAAAAGATTTCTGGCTATTCACCGAACCAGCTGACACAGGATCTACTGTACACACAGATCTCTCATGCCACCAACATTGCCAGCCTTGTCCACATGATTGCTGAAACCTACGTACAGGTCTCCACCCACCACCTGATGGATCGAGTCAACAGCCTGGGGAAATTACTGGGACTCGATCCAAAGCGGGACATAATTAAGTTTGATCGGGAACATGAGAAGTTTGGATCGGACTGCGATGAAGCATCAAAAGCCATAGAGGTTCTTGTTCAGAAGAACAAGGACCAATATAAAAAACGTGTGCAGGCGAGAATAGATGCCCTGAATAACAGTGTGCAGGCCTCGCTATCCCCAGCCACTCCAGAAGAAATTAAAGAAATTCAAGATGCCGTGCAAGGAGGCATCCAAGAGGGATTTGTGGAAACAGCAGAGGAAGTTATTAATGATTTTTACTAATCATCTGCTCCCCCACAGACCTTACTTATTATTCCATTTCCCAAAGATCAATGCAGTTTATCGATTCTATCTTCATTATATTTTAATAAAGAGGGTGTTGCTCTTTTCTATGATGGTGGCAGCAGGTTACATGAATAAAAGCATCTTCCAATATATTGAAAGCACATAGTCATTTTCCAAGGGCAGGGCCGTCAAGAACGAGAGTATGTATGTTGAAGGGGAGAAGGGAAAGATTTGATTGGAATCCGAGGGGCAATTCTTTACACAGAGGCTTGTTGGTATATGGAATGTGCTGTCAGAGGATGTCATAGAGGCAGGTATAGTAACAATTATAAAATATTTCTACAGGTACATGGATAGAAAAGCTTTAGACAGATATGGACCAAACATGGCCAAATGGAACTAGCTCAGATGGGCAACTTGGTTAACATGGATGAATTTGTCCGATGGGCTTGTTTCCATGCTGTTTGACACGTTGACTCTAAGAATCAAAACATTTTCACGTAAATTTATTAAAGTGGCAGAACGTAGTGAGCAAAATGGGGTCTGAAGCCACGGAAGCAGGGGCACTGTGTCCAAAAGATGAGGTGACACTGAACATTTCTAAGGTTAAGTCACAACTGAAATATTCACCTGTGTTGTTGTGAAGGATTTGAAGATTCTGGAGAGAGTTAAGGAACGAACATGGCAGGATTAATTAAATAGAATGAACCTGTTCTCATTAGCAGCTCCAGTCGATACTGATATTAATTGATGGGTAAATGGCAAGTGATGTGTGAGTAAATGACTTTTGTCCAGTAAATGGTTATAATCCGGAACTTGCAGTTTCTAAAGATGATGGAAATATAATTGATTGTAGCATTCCAAGGAGATTTGGGAAGGCATGTAAGCTAAATAAATTGAGGCTCCACGTAAATAAATTATAGGGCTCTGTGTAAACTGGAAGGATGAGTTTGAATAGATTTCTTGACAGACACATAACATTAACTCAATCGCCCAGTTGGCCTCCTCCTTTGCTTCTACCTATTCTGTGATTCAGTAAAATATCTTACACTTCTGATTTATTATTTGATTATTAGAATATAATTGTTTTTAATTGCTTTAAGTGAGACACATGCCCAGGATCACATTTGACTGAGATTAAGCTGTGTTGTAATTTGCTAAAGATATCCAACAATATGTTCAATATTTCGCATTCACTTTTCAATAAACTATTTATGCTTGATAAGATGCTTGACCAAATCCTTGAATTTTCTCACATTCATTGATAATTCCTTTAAGATCACCGATGTGTCTTAATGACATTCTTTCTACTATCAGAGCTATAATAATCTGAGGACAACGGAGAATAAAAGCTATGTCCTTTCAAAGATTTTGAAGTCTCCAGTGCAACTTTACATTTAAGGTCAATTACTTAAGAGAATAATTGTGTGAATTATATTCTTAACAAAGTGCAGCAGAGAAATGGCCCTTCCAGCCCATGTCATCCTTGCCAACTGTGACTCTTAAATGTTAAAGCCATTCACCCACATTAGGCCCGTATCCTTCTAGTCATAGCCTCCCTCCACCTCCCCTGCCCTTGTCTCTCTTTTCTCCCCTATAAATGTCTACCTTTTGTTTTCCCCTCCTCTATTGAGCCCCAGCTGACTTTGCAACTATCTCTCCGCTCTCCTCACCCTCCACCACCATTCCTTCCCCTAGCGACACAACTCGCACCTCGTCAATTCTCCAGCTTCAATATTTGCATCTCTATAATACTTCTGTGTGTTCATCTCTGGTCATTGTGCAACCTTTTGCCTATAACCCCCCCCTCCTTGCCTGTGGTCACTTATGACCTGTCATACTTTGTGTTGTTCCTACACTCCCAGCTTTCTCCCCACCCCACACCTACCCACTGCCCCCAAGCTTGCAATCCATCTGAAGAAAGGTCCCAGCCTGAAACGTCACTCATCCATGTTCTCCAGAGATGCTGTCTGACAGGCTGAATTACTCCAGCATTTGTGTCTTTCCATTACTCCTTTCTTAACATGGAACATAGAACGGTACAGGCATTTAGGCCTACAATGTCTGTGCCAAACATAATATTAAGACCATCTCTTATATATCTGTGCATGATGCATATACCTCCAGACCCTGTATTTCCATATGTCTAAGCCCCTTAAATGTTACTATCGTATCTGCCTCAATCATTATCCCCGCCCGGCAGCATGTTCCAGGAACTCGTCACACATTGTGTGAAACAAGTTGCCCCGCACATCCCTTTCAAACTTTGCCCATCTCACATTAAAGCTTTACCTTGTAGCATTGGATTTTTACATTCTGCACCTGTCCACTCTGCTCTAAATTTACCTGGATATATGTGAGATCTCTCTCCCCTTGTTTGAACTCTGTCTCCATCGTGGGGGACAGACTATTGACTCGTGTCTATTTAAAACCCACTGACTCCCACAGTTATCTGGACAGCATCTCATCACACCTTGACTCTTGCAATGTCACTATCACTTACTCTTAATGTCTTTGTCTCCACTGCATCTTATCCCAAGATGTGTCTTTCCATTCTAGGACATCCAAGGTCTTTATTTATTAAACATGGTTTCTCCCCTCCTGTCATAGACGGATCATTTATCCATGTCTCCTCTGTGCCCTGTAGTTCTGCTCTTGCTCGCCCTCACCCAGACAGAACAAGGATAGAGTTTCCATGGATCTCATCTTTCACCCCCACACATCCAACTGCATCCAACACATTATTATACAACATTTCCACCACCTTCAACATTATCCCACCGCTGGTCCCATCTTCCAATTCATACTCTTTTCCGTTTTCCGCAGAGACCTCTCCCTCCGCAACTCCTTGGGTCACTCTTCCCCAAGCTGAAACATCACCAATTCATACTCTCCAAGTCTACACTTGTCCTCGCCAATGTACAGGCCACATCGGGAACACTGGATGCAGTAGATGAGGTTAGAAGAGGTGCACGTGAAACTCTTTCTCACATGAAATGACTATTGGAGGCCCTGGATGTCTCAGATCTCAATGAGACCTACTTCAGGTTCCTATGGGAAGCAAGGGAAGAGATTCCTGGACTCTGACCTTGATTTTTACATCTCCATTTGCTACAGGGGAGATGCCAGAAGACTGGAGGAGTGCTATTTTTCTTCCTTTATATAAGAAGGGCAGCAGGGATAAGCCAGGTAACTACAGGACAGTGCATTGTTTGTTAGTGGCCAGGAAATAATTGAAGAAAATCCTATGGGTAAGACACAGTTGGGGATGTTGGGCTGAGTGAGGACACAGACCTTGGTTCACGTGTCCTTCTTGTGAATTTGAAGGATTACAAAGACCTAAAGGCAAATTAACATCAGGTAATCTGGGACCAAACTGATGGTGGATGGAAAGAGGGTAGGAGACTCAGCAACTAGTTGTCAGACATACAGTTGGTTCCTCAGTAGCAGCACTATAAAAGTCATCTACAGTATGGACTAAACACCTGATGCTCAACTTTCTGACTGTTCAGAATGGGTGTGAGTTCAGCAGAGAGCAATGGAGTTGACATCTATTTGAAGCAAAACTTGGAAGACTTTCAACTGTAATTGTCTTTCTTGCCATAATATTGAATCCACCTCAAACAAAATTCTGCAGGAGAGCAGGTACTCGTCAGGCCAAATTGGAAACTGTTCAATGTGCACTTGTACACTCAAAACCAAGGGCAGCCACATAGAACATAGCATATAGAGTAGTACAGCACAGCACTAAATCCTTAGGTCCACAATGTCTGTGCCGAACATGATGCCAAGACCAACACTTATCTGCCTGCTCATAATCCATATCCCTCTAATCCTTGCATATACATGTGCCTGTCCAAAAGTCACTTAACATAGAAACATAGAAAATAGGTGCAGGAGTAGGCCAT
The DNA here is from genome assembly GCF_010909765.2 of Amblyraja radiata. NCBI lineage: Eukaryota > Metazoa > Chordata > Chondrichthyes > Rajiformes > Rajidae > Amblyraja > Amblyraja radiata. The sequence goes on along the minus strand of NC_045963.1, from coordinate 62,597,646 downwards.
TCGGCCCTTCGAACCTGCACCGCAATTCAATATGATCATGGCTGATCATCCAACTCAGTATCCTGTACCTGCCTTCTCTCCATACTTCCTGATCCCTTTAGCCACAAGGGCCACATCTAACTCCCTCTTAAATATAGCCAATGAACTGGCCTCAACTACCTTCTGCGGGAGAGAATTCCACAGATTCACCACTCTCTGTGTGAAAAAAGTTTCCCTCATGTCGGTCCTAAAAGATTTCCCCTTTATCCTTAAACTGTGACCCCTTGTTCTGGACTTCCCCAACATCGGGAACAATCTTCCTGCATCTAGCCTGTCCAACCCCTTAAGAATTTTGTACGTTTCTATAAGATCCCCCCTCAATCTTCTAAATTCTAGCGAGTACAAACCGAGTCTATCCAGTCTTTCTTCATATGAAAGTCCTGACATCCCAGGAATCAGTCTGGTGAACCATCTCTGTACTCCCTCTAAGGCAAGAATGTCTTTCCTCAGATTAGGAGACAAAAACTGTACGCAATACTCCAGGTGTGGTCTCACCAAGACCCTGTACAACTGCAGTAGAACCTCCCTGCTCCTATACTCAAATCCTTTTGCTATGAATGCTAACATACCATTCGCCTTCTTCACTGCCTGCTGCACCTGCATGCCTACTTTTAATGACTGGTGTACCATGACACCCAGGTCTCGTTGCATCTCCCCCTTTCCTAATCGGCCACCATTCAGATAATAATCTACTTTCCTGTTTTTGCCACCAGTGGATAACCTCACATTTATCCACATTATACTGCACCTGCCATGCATTTGCCCACTCACCCAGCCTATCCAAGTCACCTTGCAGCCTCCTAGCATCCTCCTCACAGCTAACACTGCCCCCCAGCTTTGTGTCATCCGCAAACTTGGAGATGTTGCATTCAATTCTCTCGTCCAAATCATTAATATATATCGTAAATAGCTGGGGTCCCAGAACTGAGCCTTGTGGTACCCCACTAGTCACTGCCTGCCATTGTGAAAAGGACCCGTTTACGCCTACTCTTTGCTTCCTGTCTGCCAGCCAGTTCTCTATCCACATCAATACTGAACCCCCAATACAGTGTGCTTTAAGTTTGTATACTAATCTCTTATGTGGGACCTTGTCGAAAGCCTTCTGGAAGTCCAGATATAACACATCCACTGGTTCTCCCTTATCCACTCTACTAGTTACATCATCGAAAAATTCTATAAGATTCGTCAGACATGATTTACCCTTCATAAATCCATGCTGACTTTGTCCAATGATTTCACAACTTTCCAAATGTGCTGCTATCCCATCTTTAATAACTGATTCTAGCAGTTTCCCCACAACCGACGTTAGACTAACTGGTCTGTAATTCCCCATTTTCTCTCTCCCTCCCTTTTTAAAAAGTGGTGTTACATTAGCTACCCTCCAATCCTCAGGAACTACTCCAGAATCTAAAGAGTTTTGAAAAATTATCACTAATGCATCCACTATTTCTGGGGCTACTTCCTTAAGTACTCTAGGATGCAGCCTATCTGGCCCTGGGGATTTATCGGCCTTTAATCCATTCAATTTACCTAACACCACTTCCCGTCTAACCTGGATTTCACTCAGTTCCTCCATCTCATTTGACCCTCGTACCCCTGCTATTTCCGGCAGATTATTTATGTCTTCCTTAGTGAAGACAGAACCAAAGTATTTATTCAATTGGTGTGCCATGTCATTGTTCCCCATGATCAATTCACCCGTTTCTGACTGCAAGGGACCTACATTTGTTTTAACTAATCTTTTTCTCTTCACATATCTATAAAAGCTTTTGCAGTCAGTTTTTATGTTCCCTGCCAGTTTTCTTTCATAATCTATTTTCCCTTTCCTAATTAAGCCCTTTGTCCTCCTCTGCTGGTCTCGGAATTTCTCCCAGTCCTCTGGTAGGCTGCCTTTTCTGGCTAATTTGTACGCTTCATCTTTTGTTTTGATACTATCCCTGATTTCCCTTGTTATCCACGGATGCACTACCTTCCCGGATTTATTTTTTTGCCAAACTGGGATGAACAATTGTTGTAGTTCATCCATGTAGTCTTTAAATGCCTTCCATTGCATATCCACCGTCAACCCATTAAGAATCAATCGCCAGTCTATCTTGGCCAATTCACGTCTCATACCCTCAAAGTTACCTTTCTTTAAGTTCAGGACCCTTGTTTCTGAATTAACGATGTCACTCTCCATCCTAATGAAGAACTCAACCATATTATGGTCACTCTTGCCCAAGGGGCCACGCACAACAAGACTGCTAACTAACCCTTCCTCATTACTCAATACCCAGTCTAGAATAGCCTGCTCTCTCGTTGGTTCCTCTACATGTTGGTTTAGAAAACTATCCCGCATACATTCCAAGAAATCCTCTTCCTCAGCACCCTTGCCAATTTGATTCACCCAATCTATATGTAGATTGAAGTCACCCATTATAACTGTTTTACCTTTGTTGCACGCATTTCTAATTTCCTGTTTGATGCCATCCCCAACTCCACTACTACTGTTAGGTGGCCTGTACACAACTCCCACTAGCGATTTCTGCCCCTTAGTGTTTCGCAGCTCTACCCATACCGATTCCACATCCTGCAAACTAATGTCCTTCCTTTCTATTGCGTTAATCTGCTCTCTAACCAGCAACGCTACCCCACCTCCTTTCCCTTTCTGTCTATCCCTCCTGAATATTGAATATCCCTGGATGTTGAGCTCCCAGCCTTGGTCACCCTGGAGCCATGTCTCCGTGATCCCAACTATATCATAGTCGTTAATAGCTATCTGCACATTCAACTCATCCACCTTATTACGAATGCTCCTTGCATTGAGACACAAAGCCTTCAAGCTTGTTTTTACAACACTCTTACCCCTTATACTATTATGCTGAAAAGTGGCCCTTTTTGATTTTTGCCCTGGATTTGCCGGCCTGCCACTTTTACTTTTCACCTTGCTACCTATTGCTTCTACCCTCATTTTACACCCCTCTGTCTCTACGCTCACACATTTAAGAAACCCTTTCCCTTTAACTCCATCCTCCACTATCCCATTCGACACCCCACCCCCCTTATTCAGTTTAAAACCACCCGTGTAGCAGTGGCAAACCTGCCTGCCAGAATGCTGGTCCCACACCTGTTAAGATGCAATCCGTCCCTTTTGTACAGTTCCCCCTTACCCCAAAACAGATCCCAGTGATCTAAGAATCTAAATCCCTGCCCCGTGCACCAGTTCCTCAGCCACACATTCAGGTCCCGTATCTCCCTGTTCCTGCTCTCACCAGCACGAGGAACTGGAAGCAAACCGGAGATAACAACCCTGGAGGTCCTGCTTTTCAGCATTTTTCCGAGCTAAAAGCCACTATCATATCTGCCTCTACCAATACCCCCAGCAATGTGTTCCAGTCACTCACCGCTCTCTTAATGGAGGAGGTTGATTGGAAGGGGACCCAAACTGGGACAGAATGGGAATGGGAACATGAGATGTTTGGATCGGACTGTGATGAAGCATCAAAAGCCAGAGAGGATCTTGTTAAGATGAACAAGGAGTTGTATGAAAAATGTGTGCAGACGAGAATAGACAGGATTAATAATAGTGTGAAGGTCTTGCTATCCACAGTCACTACAGAAGAAATGAAAGGAGTTTGTGTTGTGCAAGGAGACATCCAAATACGACTCAGCGAACCTTTTATAAAGCTGCAATGTGATTTCCTGCCTCTTGTATTCAATGCCCTGACTGATGACAGCAAGCATAGCATTTGTTTTCTTTCTCATTATATCTACTTAAGTTGCAACTTTCAGGTAGATTTAGACTTGCACCCCAAGGTCCCTCTGTGCATCAAATGTGTTAAGGGTCCTGTCATTAACTGTATAGTTTCCACTTAACATTTAACCTACCAAAGTGCAACACTTCATGCTTGCTCGCTACATACTTACTCCATCTGCCGTTTCTCCACCCACATTGACAGGGGAGTGTGAGCAGCCGGATGTTTGGATCCATATTGACATGCGTAGGATTGGAGATGAAGTCCTGCAAAAAGAATTTGAGGCGCAAGCTAAAAAGCCGGACTTCCTGGAATGTAATCTCAGGATTACTATCCAATGCCAAATGCTAGTCAGGCAAGAAATAGGAAGATCGTGCAGTTAAATATATAGCAACGGAGCTGGTGCTGGAGGGAGGCCTTTGTCTTTATGGATCATTGAGCTCATTTCCACTTTTGTTTACTTTAGTTTATCGTCACGTGCACCGAGGCAAGAGCGGAACTCGCTATCAAAACATGGAGGGGACAGGGGGACAGGCGGGCACACACACACACACACACACACACACACACACACACACACACACACACACACACACACACACACACACACACACACACACACACACACACACACACACACACACGCGCGCGCGTGCGAAGCTTCGGATGCTCAATCCAGCGCTAAATGCAGCTCAACTCTGCCTGTCTCTCCGGGTTAACTACAGCCCTGTCTGGACTGACGGGACACCAGTGCTGCTTCTCCGTGCTGGCCATATTTCCCGCAAGTCCAGGAAGGGCTGTAGGTTCACCTGGCGGGACAGGCAGAATTGAGCTGGGTTTAATGCTGCTTTTCTGTGTTGGCTGTGGGCCTGGGGGCACCGCGCTGGAGAGCCGGCCGGGATGGATCCTAGCTGCGGATGAGGCGCAGGTCTGTGCCACGTCTCCCTTCTCCAATCACCGCACTCTATCCTCAGTCCCACCCACTCCTCCCTCCTCCAATCATCGCGCTGAATCATCATGTCCCCATTGCCTGCTGACCAACGTCTCTCTCGTCCAATCGGCGCCCTCGATCATGTCCCACCCCCACTGTCTCGCGGAAAGCGGAGATTTCACTGGGTTTTAAAATCTGGATCACAAAAACTTGGGGGGTGACGTCCCCCACCTCTCAAATCATGGGGGGGGGACACCCGGGTTTTCCGCCCCTGCACCGAGGCACAGCGAAAAGCCTTTGTTGTATGCTATCCAGTCAGCGGAGAGACAATATGAATGACACTGATGATGTCATTCCTCAGCCACCTTTCTAGGAATTTCATTCATCTTGAAGGAGCAGGGAGACCATGCCATTGATCCAGACTCTCCTGCTTGCTATCAGATAAAAGAGGACAGGAAATTAATTGTGGTGAACTGTGGTGCAGTTTGTAGAGCTGCTGCCTCACAGCGCCAGAGACCCCTGAGCGATCCTGACCTTGGGTGCTGTTTGTTTGAAATTTATACGTTCTCATGAACTGGTTGTTTCCTATAAGTGCTGTGGTTTCCTCCCACATCCCAAAGACGTGTATGTTTGTAGGGAATGTTGTCCCTGTCCCTCATATCTAGGGATTGAATGAGAAAGTTGGATAACATAGAACTAGTGTGATCCAGTGATTAATGGACAGCATGGACTCAGTGGGCTGAAGGGCTGGTTTCTATGCAAGATCTCTAAACTAAAGTAAGTTTTACTTCGGAGTCACGTGAGTGACTACGTGAAGAAGACCCCGGTCATTCGCATGCGTGTCATTGCGGCGCTCGCATGGCGAAGCACCGGACTGGCAGGAACGTCGCTCCCGCCAGCGGTAAGTTTAATCTTCAGGTAAGTTTGTATTTCTTACCTGTTTTTGATTTCTTGCAGAAATCTCTTTTACAGCGTTTTCCTGCCAGATGCTTCGCGAAGGCCGACGAGGGATCCAGCTATGGGCTGTGGGGAAACCCGGGTCCGACCACGGAAGCGGGTAGCTGGCAAATGTCGGGTTCGCGATCCTAGTCACTGACAAGACGGTCAGTGACTTCCAGATGCTGGGGTTCCCGGGGAGGGGAAATCCAGCAGCAATGCGGCTCCCAGACCGCAGGGGCCCCCAGAATATGGGGTTAAACCAACCAGAATGGTCAGCCCAGGTGCCGGGAGGGTTCCCCTCTGGTAATGTGTAAAAATTTGGAGGTTGGCCAGGATGGAGCTCCTAATGGAGAGGAGACTCCATCTAGATACACTCCAACAGCAGGATTTGTGTCAGCGCGGGCCTATGTTTGAGCCCGCGCCAGCAGCGCCTTGGACAGGGCTGCTTAATGGGGATGCCGAGTCTATGGCAGTGCCGGCCTATGGGAGAGGCCGCACCAGCAGCGCCTTGTAACAGGGCTGTTTAATGTTGATGCCAAGTCTATGGCAGCGCCAGCATATGGGAGAGCCACGCCAGCGGCACCTTGTAGTAGGGCTGCTTAATGTATGGCAGCAGCACCAGTAGAAGGGCTGCATAATGTCTCCCTCATGGAGGAGGTGAGCTTACCGGGGCAGTTTTGTTCTGACCCTGAAGTTGGAGGTATTGCAGAGCAGCATACCCCAAGGCATGGAAGCCGCCGGGTCAGTATTAGTCTGATGCTGAGTCCATGGCAGCGTCAGCCTATTGAAGAAGCCCCGCCAGCAGTGCCTTGTAGCAGGGCTGCTTAATGTCTCCCTCATGGAGGAGGAGAGCATGCCGGGTCAGTGTGAATCTGACGCAGAGTCTGAGGGTATAGCCGTGGAGCATACCCCAAGGGATGAAGGGCACGTGTCAGAGGTACCATTCCTGGCAGTAAGGTTTGCCATCCCAACACAATCCAGTGAACACCGCTATCAGGGGGACAATAGAGCCAGCCGCCGAAGCTTCTATTCAGGTAAGACCTATTTAACAGGCAAAACCTAGAGGACGAAGCACAAGCTGTTGGACCAATCAAGGCCAATGACGAGCAAGGCTTCATAGTTTCAGCGACAACGCACCCCACGTCTTCATCAGCAGTAAGAGGTTCACTGAAGCTGATGGCAGCATGAAAGCTGGCCAGAGGTTCCATGCAATCTAACAGTACTACTCTACAACTAAGGGACCACTTACAAGTTGGTAAGATTTACACTTGGTTGTACAATATACAAATGATTAAAACATTGTCATCTAACCATGTAAAACTGGACAATACTAGCATTCCAAGCAGGTTGGAATTGGGCCAGAATTGTGTTAAGGCAGGCTCAGTATTTTGGCCAGGATTGTCTTCGAGACAGGCTCGGAAATATGGGCAGAATTGTCTTTCTAGGCAGGGTCAGAATTGTTGACAGGGTCAGTATTATGGCCAGGATTGTCTTGCAAGACAGGCTCGGAAATCGGGCCAGAGTTGTCGTTCAGGCAGACATGAAATAATGGCAGGCGTGGCCTGTTCATTATGAAAGATGGCTGATTAACAACTGATTTCATAGGGTGTTCCCATTTACAGTGATCATCGGATATATTTGCTGGAGGCATTGCTATGAAGAGGCAATATAACAGTATGATGACAATAAAGCATTCAATGATGACTACCCAGAGTTCAAAAACACTTGTTATGTATTGTCTGGATGATATTTTAACGCTGTATTTTGCTAAAATCCACTGTTTCAGTCTCAAACTATATTTGAGAAATTGGACTCCTGTATCCAGTTAAAATTAAGTTGTTATCAAATAGACTTGTTGGTCATTGGAATTTACCTTTAGCTATCAATTGGCCTATGACTCCACCTTGGGCAACAGATTGGAGTCAATAGAAACCTGTAACAACCTTGTTGTTATAAAGCAGCCTTCTATTCATTAAGACTAATTGCCAATATAATAGATGTGATTCAGCTGTGCAAGTGGGAGAACTGACATCATGCTAAATGGCAAACTCTAAAGTGCCATGTAGGTCATTGTTAACACACCTTTGCTATTACCAGCTGAAGCTACCAAAGTCACAATGATGGACAAACAGAATTCAGCATTGCTCCAGTAGTTTGGTCAGTAAATATTTCATCAATATTGCAAAATAATGCTAATGGCCCTAACGTGGGAAATTGCGAATGTCATCTCTAGTTTGGAGGTGGAGGAGATTTGCATGTTACCAATTCTTCAGTTATTGGTATCAACTATCACCTACGTGCATTTTATGGGTTAAAGAGTGATTGAGCAAATATGCATATCTGCATGCTCAACTTCAGGTTGATACACTATGATGGTGGCATATGTTAGTCACGTGGGTGCAATCAAGTAAAAGAATCCTGTAATAGTTACATAATCTCATTTGCCACTGGAGTATCATCAAGTACAGATCAATGACAACACAGAATGGATGTTGGATCACACCGTATTTATGAAATTCTGATTCAATGGAACACCGAATATAGATATGTTGTTTTCATGCTTATTCGCAGGTTGCAAAAATATGTGGCATAACAGTGGCGAAAGATACATTCTCGCCACAAGGAGGAGGAATATCTTCCTCCATTTTGCTTCATCAGTCGGATCTTCAAATAGAGTCATCAAGAGCCCGCTTTAGGTTTCCTACTGTGTGATTGTCCTATGCAGCTTTGATTCCCGATTTGTCGGGAATAATAATACAACCTTATATGGTTATTCTAAACGCAACTTTGCTGGTTCAGCCTGTGGCTCGGGAAATCAGGCGTTGCATGGTAAAATCAATTTATGTTCTGCAGATTCTCAATAGACTGTCTTACGGCTTGGGTTGTCACACCTATCCTTGTATGTGTTCAGAGTGCTGGGATAGCACCAAAAAAGCAGTACATTTCTTCTTCAGGAGATGGGAAGCGTTTGTTTAATGCTCATGTTACATTTAAAATGGTACAGATTACTGACGTATTGGAGTTCATTTTAAGTGGTCTTTTGACAATAATTGAGTTATAGGGTTATTAACTGTGCCAACGTGCCTTCCCATCTGATTTTCTGCAGCAAACGAGACCCACTCTGTTGGGTTCACCCCGGATATCGAGTTTGGAAATGATATCTTTAACCCAAGTTCTCCCAGGACAAGTACAATGCAGTATGGGATGTTGACATTGTGTTAACACTATTGCACCAGGGTTAGTTTAGGTAAGTTATCCTCCTGGCGCTGGTTTAGCGCAACAGGTCAGTCGCTACATAATTGCGACGGGACAGGATGATTACATCTGTAAATAATATGTATAGTATTTTATGTTTATAATTTACTTATGGTGTACAATTTTGGTCGCCTAATTATAGGAAGGATGTCAACAAAATAGAGAGAGTACAGAGGTGATTTACTAGACTGTTGCCTGGGATTCAGCAACTAAGTTACAGAGAAAGGTTGAACAAGTTAGGGCTTTATTCTTTGGAGCGCAGAAGGTTAAGGGGGGACTTGATAGAGGTTTTTAAAATGATGAGAGGGATAGACAGAGTTGACGTGGAAAAGCTTTTCCCACTGAGAGTAGGGAAGATTCAAACAAGGGGACATGACTTGAGAATTAAGGGACTGAAGTTTAGGGGTAACATGAGGGGGAACTTCTTTACTCAGAGAGTGGTAGCTGTGTGGAATGAGCTTCCAGTGAAGGTGGTGGAGGCAGGTTTGTTTTTATCATTTAAAAATAAATTGGTTAGTTATATGGATGGGAAAGGAATGGAGGGTTATGGTCTGAGCGCAGGTATATGGGACTAGGGGAGATTATGTGTTCGGCACGGACTAGAAGGGTCGAGATGGCCTGTTTCCGTGCTGTAATTGTTATATGGTTATATGGTTATATGGTTACTTAAGCAGAGCAGAAGGGGTGTCGGGTCTCAAAATAGTTCAAGGCATACCCAGGGACCTTTGGTTATGTGAGGGCACACATATACAACAATATATCAAGGTCACCAAGAGCCTTCAAGGCTCTGAACTAGCAATGCTTGTTAGTTAGAAAAAACTTTATAAGAACGTATCTGTTCAGACCATTTCCAGGTGATAAACGGAGTTTGATTATGCAGGAGTAGATACTGATTCCAGATCTCACTCCACCAGGGCTGCTACAACATTAGCAGCAAGGGTTATTTATGTTCCACTGGACCACATCCTAACGGCTGCAGCATGGTCAAACAAACGAATTTCCAAACATTTTATAATAACCCATTGCCAGACCAGGGGTATTTGTCAACTATATTTTAAGAGTACAGAACCAGGGGTATTTGTTAACTATATTTTACGTTCTATTTATAGTTTCCATCCGGATGAGAGGTGTGACTATTATGATTACTTCATTTTTAAATCTATGATTTCTCATGACTGTATGCATTATGAATGTTTCCCTCATTTGTCAATGAAGCAATTGTGGTTGTGTAGACTCGTTTCTCACGGCATGAAATCACAGAGCTTTGAAATCTTCACGTAGTCACTCACGTGACTCCGAAGTAAAATAGTAAGATTAAACGAGAACTTACCAGTTTGAAGTTTGATCTTTATTTTATGAGAAGTTACGATGAGGGATTACGTGTCCTCTGCTCCCAACCCTCATGAAGGCCATCTGGTAGTTCTAATCTTCTCTGGTCTTACTATGTTACTTCAATTGCTATCATCTGTGATTTCACACCGCTGCTTTGAAGATTGACGCGCATGCGAACGACCGGGGTCTTCTTCACGTAATCCCTCATCGTAACTCCTCATAAAATAAAGATCAAACTTCAAACTGGTAAGTTCTCATTTAATCTTACTATTAATCTACACAGGACATGGGAAAGGTAGGAAATGAGTACTTTGCATCAGGATTCACCAAGAGAAGGACATACGAGCTGGGAAAGGGATCTTGTGGGCTGAGGCAGTATGAGATCAAGAAGGGCATGGGGCTAGGTGTGTTGAAGAGCATTAAGGTGGACATGTCCTCAGAGTATGATTGGATCTATCGCAGATTATTAAAAGAGACAAAACGGGAGAATACTGGGGCCCAGATGAAGATCTTTGCATCCTCACTATTAACAGATCAGGTCATGGAGGGTTGGAGAGCAATTTTACTTCGGAGTCACGTGAGTGACTACGTGAAGAAGCCCGCTAGGACGCATGCGTGTCATTGCGCTACACGCATTTGCAAACGTCAGATGCGGTGGAAGGACGTTCCCCCGCGGCGGCAATTTAAAAGCCACTATCGCAGGTAAGTTTTTACTCCGCAAACTTTTTTTTCCCTCTACAGAGAATGGAGAAAGGAAAAAAATCAACGAGGGCTGCAATGAAGCTGGCCGGGGAGGACCGCGGAGCAGCGGACAGCCAGCCAAAGCAGCCGTCGGCACTAAGATCACCCGTAGTGGGATCACTTGTGCCTTGTGTAGCCGCCGCACCGGCTACGCGGCCGGGCGGAAAGGCAAAACACAAGACAAACAGAGTCGTGGACTCGGAGGAGTCCGACTCTGATACACCACGGGAGGCCAGCGACCGAGAGCGCTGGACCCGCATGGAACGGTGTCTGGAGCATCTACTCCAGCGGGACCGGCTCCGCGATTTGGAGTCGGACCTCTGTGGGCCCTATATCAAACCCACAGCAGCACCTTTTCAAGGGCTGCACAGCGTCTCCACCTTATCAGAGGGGAGCACCTCGAGTCAGTTCTGGGCTGACTTGGAAGAGGGGACCGCGGAAGAAAACACCAGTGTGCATGGGGTGCAGGGGAAAGAAAATCTGCTGGCAGAACTGGTGAAAGTTCGAGGGCTCGGCACTCTAAACATGAGTCTTTTTTAGGCCATGGCCCAGGCCGACCCTCCTGGAAGATGCGGGGGACCCCAAGAACACCAGCAACCAACCCGAAGAGCCAACCACCAGCACAGCAACGGAAAATCTTCAGGAATAAGTAGTCCTGCCACTGGTAACAATGGAGGTAGGTGGGTCTGGTTCCCCAAATAATATGGGAAGCATGGAGGTTGGGGGAAGACTGTATTGGTTTTTAAATGCATGGAGCATGCTAACATCCGACACTTACGTCTTAAGCAGTATCCAGGGATATGCCATAGAGTTTGTACACCAAAATAGCCCTCCAGTTCAACACAAACCAAACCGAGAATTTGTGCTCTCTGATAGGGAAAAAACAGAAGCACAAGTTGAACTGGAGCGACTTTACATAAAAGGTGTAATTGAGACAACACAACATGAACCATTAGAATTCGTGTCCAATATATTTACTAAAACCAAAAAAGATGGTGGTTGTCGCATCATCATAGATCTGACAAAATTGAATACATTTGTACAATATATTCACTTCAAAATGGAAACCTTTGTTACTGCTAAACAACTAATTTCCAAAGGGTACTTCATGGCTAGCATCGATTTAAAAGATGCATACTATTCAGTACCCATACGAGGTGACCACAGACGTTACTTAAAATTTAACTGGATGGGACAACGTTGGCAATATAAAGCGCTGCCAAATGGGCTAACATCAGCCCCCAGGCTGTTCACAAAAAATTTAAAACCAGCCCTAGTGTTTCTACGTAAACGCAAACATATGGTTATGGCATATTTGGATGACATACTCATTGTGGGCATAACTTTGGAATGGGCCATACTAACTGTAACAGCCACAAAACAGTTGTTTGAGAAACTGGGATTTATCATCCATCCAATTAAATCTCAACTAACACCGTCCACTACTATGGACTACTTGGGATTCACCATTGATTCAGTTCACATGACGGTGACACTACCTAAGGGAAAGGCCAGAGAAATAATAGAGGTTTGTAGCAACCTCATTGACATCACAAATCCATCCATCAGATTGGTAGCCAAAGTAATTGGTAAAATGGTGGCTGCTTTCTCAGCCACACAATTTGGACCTTTACATTACCAAAACTTACAGAGCTAAAATTCAAGCTCTAAAAATCAATGCAGGTCACTTTGACAGACATATGAGACTACCAATCCAAGCCAAAACGGAGCTAAGATGGTGGATCGATAACATCTGGCTTTGTTCCAACCCTATCATTGTCAGTAACCCTTCGATGGTACTACAAACGGATGCCAGTGCACTAGGGTGGGGAGCCACCAATACCATCACCAGCTGTGGAGGTAGATGGACAGTGCAGGAGGCATCCTTCTTACTGACACTGGGTATAAATTACTTGGAAATGTTGGGTACATTTCATGGACTTAAGTCATATTGTACAGAAACACACCACCAGCATGTTAGATTACAAATAGACAATACCACTGTGGTAGCATACATCAACCACATGGGCGGCAACAAATCGATATCATGTGACAATCTCGCTAATTCAATTTGGCAATGGTGCATCCAGAGAAATATTTGGATATCAGCCACTTACCTACCAGGGAGACTAAATTTAGTGGCAGACACCAGGTCACGCAAATTTAATGAAAACACCGAATGGATGTTAAACAAAACGGTGTTTGCTGAAATCACAGCAAAATACGGGAAACCGGATATCGATCTTTTCGCATCCAGACTAAACAACCAGATATCTAACTATGTTTCATGGGAACCAGACCCTGGGGCAGCGGCTACAGATGCATTTTCACTGCATTGGGGGAAATTGTTTATCTACGCATTCCCCCCCCTTCTGCCTCATCAGTCGGGTATTAAGGAAAATACGACAAGACTCTGCATCTGGTATTTTGATAGTACCCGATTGGCCTACACAACCATGGTTTCCAGTGGTGCTAAACATGGTATTAGAACCATGTATTACAATCCCACACAGACCAGATCTACTTCTACATCCCGTGACAGGGGATAGCCATCCAAGACATAAAAGCTTGAACCTGTTAATTTGTAGAGTTTAAAGATACCACTTCTACAACTGGGACTCACAGACCGAACAGTAAACATCATCTCAGCGGCCCAAAGAGATTCGACAAAGAAACAATATCTGGTCTACATAAGGAAGTGGGAAACATACTGCCTGAAGAACAAAATCACCAACAGGAATATGAACATCCCATCTGTTCTGGAATATCTGGCAGGCCTACACTATGATGAAGGGCTCAGCTACAGTGCCATCAACAGCGCCAGAAGTGCCCTGTCGACATACTTATGGCAAGGGACAGAGCGTTACACGGTAGGGACTTACCCTCTCGTAACCAAGCTCATGAGGGGAATTTTTAATACTAACCCCCCTAAAACCAGGTACTCCCATATATAATGTAACGATTGTCCTGAAAGCACTCAGGAACTGGTCACTAGCAGCTACCCTGTCCTTACATAGACTTACGTTAAAAACAGCCATGTTGATGGTATTGGTAATGGCACAGAGGGTCCAGTCACTGCAAAAACTTAGACTGGACAACCTGACCTCCTCACCAGACGATATTACGTTTCATATTTTCGAGCTGGTGAAACAAAACACAGGGATCGGCAGGCCTCAACATCCAATTCAGGTCATACCCTGCAGATGACCGCCTCTGTATAGTAAAACATTTATCACTATACATGGAGAAAACTAAAAACCTGAGAGGCAATGAGAAGGGACTGCTGATCAGCCATAAGAAACCTCACAAAAAAGTGACGGTCCAGACAATCTCGAGATGGCTGAAACAGGTACTGACGCTGGCTGGGGTGGATACTAATGTGTTCAAATCTCATTCCACCAGGGCCGCAGCTACATCAGCAGTAGTACGACTGGATGTTCCCATGGACCAAGTCCTCGAAGCAGCAGGATGGTCAGGGGAAAGAACTTTCCAGTTATTTTATAACAAACCAGTGAGGGACACTGGAACATTTGCAGAAAGAATTTTAAATTCTGTAAATAATTAAAACCCATAAATAGGGTTATATTTGTGTTAATAAGTTTTATGATTTCATTAACAAATCATGTGCAATTATGTTAACACTATTCCTCCCACAGTCAAGGCAGACGTGTGCATGGACGTTTCCACGGCATGAAATCACAGAGGCTTTGAAATCTTCACGTAGTCACTCACGTGACTCCGAAGTAAAATAGTAAGATTAAACGAGAACTTACCAGTTTGAAGTTTGATCTGTATTTTATGAGGAGTTACGATGAGGGATTACGTGCCCTCCGCTCCCACCCAGATCATATACTTAACTGGTACCTCTTCTCTAATCTTACTATGTTTAGTCATTACAGTTATCTGTGATCTCACACCGCTGCTTTGAAGAATGACATGCATGCGCCCTAGCGGGCTTCTTCATGTAATCCCTCATCGTAACTCCTCATAACATACAGATCAAACTTCAAATTGGTAAGTTCTCGTTTAATCTTACTATTAATATAGCTTGTTCAAAAGAGAAAATAAGGATAATCCAGGACCCTGGAGCCCCCAACGTTATTAATATCCCTCCTCTGTATTTCTAAAAGGACCATGGCGGTTGCAAAGTGTTTTACGGAGACAGAAGCTGCCAACAAGATTGGAGAGCGTCTCTCAAAACAGGTCGAAACTGTGGAGTTGCTGGCCAGCAAATTGACCAGGATTGGGAACAGAGCCCCGAATAAAGCAGATGTTGATGTGATCCAGCGGCTGGTCCAGAAAGCACACTGTGAAGCAAAGGAGGCCTATGGCATGGCTTTTGGCTATCTGAGAGAGGTTCAATCAGTCTGTGAGAACCTAATGGAAGAGAAAGGAAGAATGCAAGAAGAGATGAAACAGAAGAAACAGGAACTGAGCGCTTTACAAGGACAGCTTCCAACCATGAGAGAGGAGAAGGACAAGCAAGAACAATACATGCATAGCTTAACAGAGTCACTGAGAGTGGCAGAGAGAGCTTTGCAGGCACAAAAGGAACATGAGAAGTCTATGGAAACTGGGCGGGATGTGAGCCTGTGGATAATGCTTATTCCCATTATTGGCACCATAGCAGGTGAGTTAATGTGAAGTGAAGATCCAAATATAGATTGAATGTATTAGTTCATCCTCATTTTGATTTGTCAGAAGTCCGAGTGAGAGGGAAGTTCAGAACATCCAGCAGCAGTTTTCAGACTACAGACATTACAACGGATCTTGAGAGTAAATGAAAAGATGTTAAACACTGACTCGTTCCTTTCCAATAAAACTGTTGGACACATTTAGTGGGTCAGGCAGGATCTGTGGACAAAGAAGATGCGTTAACGCTACAAGCTATCTGATGAAGGGTCTATGACCTTTCATCAGAACTGTGTAAAAAATGGAAATAAATCAGTTTCAAGATGTGGAGTACATCTTGAGAGACCGGCAAGATCTGTGATCGGGTGGAGGATGGAGGGTTTTAGATGACAAAAGGTGTTCAGTGAAAGTGGGTGACAAAGGGAATCGAGAATAACAACAGGTGACTGGGATGGTTGATTATCTCAATGCCCCAAACTCAGTGTTGATTCCCAAAGTTGTGTCCCATTGGGAGATGAGGTGCAGTCCCTGAGCTTAAATGGGCTTCATTAGAGTAGTGGTGGTGAATGCAGCCTCGATTAAGTGGGAATGGGAAAGAAAATGTCTTCCGAATATCCAACAATTGACGCAATTTGCTTTTGTTTTTTTTTGCTGTGGATGCATGAATGAAAACAAAAATTAGGATCTCAAGAGAAGCTTTTGAGAAGAGTATCATATATGACTCCCGTGTTCAAGGAGGTAGTTATGGTCCAATTAATCTAACATTTTTTTGTTGGCAGGGTGCTAGTGAGAAATCAAAAGATGAAGTAGCTGATTTTGTAGGAAACCAAGTCAACACAGTTTTATGATAGGTAAAGCCTGTTTGACCAATTTGCTGTCAGTACATGGGAATTTGACAGGGAAACTTAATAAATACAATATATCTTCAAGTTTGTTTCAGCGAGGGTGCAGGTTTACCCAAGGTGAAATATTTTTTTTAATTATTTTTTTAAAAAGTTTTTGTTTTCAGAGTGGATGGTGAGTATTTGGAACAAACCTCCAAGAATGGTGGTGGAGGCAGATACAATCATTACATTTAAGAGGCTTTTAGATAGGCATTTAGACATACAGGGAATGGAGGAGTATAAATCACATGTGGGCACACGAGATTAGTTCAGCTTGGCATCATGTTTGGCACAGACATTGTGGGGCAAAGCGCCTGTTCCTGTGCTGTACTTTTCCATGTTCTCTGTGGCCCTCTAGAATTCCAAAACTCGTTTGACAAGATGCCACATAAGTCCAGGGCATAAATGAAGAGCTCATGGTACTGGAGGAAGTGTGTCCGAAGTTGATGTCAATACTGACTGGCCACAATTACATTAGATTAGGGACAGACCTGAGGGATCGTGGCCTTATCCTGCTGCTGTAAGAGAGAATTTCTGCTTACTTCAAACAGCACAAAGTGCTGGAATAACTCAGAGGGTCAGGAAGCATCTCTGGGGAAAATGGATGTGATGTTTTGGGTCGGGACCCTTCGTTCAAGTCAAGTCAAGTTTATTCGTCACATACACATACGAGATGTGCAGTGAAATGAAAAGCGGCAATGCTCGTGAACTTTGTGCAAAAAGACAAATAAACAAACTATAAACACACTCATAAACACACACATATTCTTTTACATATTAAATATTGGAAGGAAAAACGTTCAGTAAAGTTAGTCCCTGGTGAGATTTACAGTCCGAATGGCCTCTGGGAAGAAACTCCTTCTCAACCTCTCCTTTCTCACAGCATGGCAACGGAGGCGTTTGCCTGACCGTAGCAGCTGGAACAGTCCGTTGCAGGGGTGGAAGGGGTCTCCCATGATTTTATTGGCTCTGGAGTTGCACCTCCTGATGTATAGTTCCTGCAGGGGGGCGAGTGAAATTCCCATATTGCGTTCGGCCGAACGCACTACTCTCTGCAGAGCCTTCTTGTTCTGGGCAGAGCAATTCCCAAACCAGATGGTAATATTACCGGACAAGATGCTTTCCACAGCCGCTGCGTAGAAGCACTGGAGGATCCTCGGAGACACTCTGAATTTCCTCAATTGCCTGAGGTGGTAAAGGTGCTGCCTTGCCTTACTCACGAGTGCTGTGGCGTGTGATGTCCATGTCATATCCTCAGAGATGTGGACTCCCAGATATTTAAAACAGCTCACCCTATCCACAGGATCCCCATTTATCCTCAATCGTCACACTAATAAATGACGTTTCAGGTTGGGTCCCATCTTCGGACTCTTCTTCAGTAGTTCAAGGCTCTGCTTACTTCAGTTTGAAGCGACCAGTTCCTTACCTTGTAGTTATGTCTCATGCACCACATTCTCCCTGTGGTGAAAACATTTGTGTCAAATCTTCCTTATCATCTGACATGCTTGAAGGACAATAGAAAATAGTTGCAGGAGTAGGCCATTTGAACCTTCGTGCCAGCACCACCATTCAATGTGATCAAGGCTGATCATCCACAATCAGTATCCCGTTCCGGCCTTCTCTCCATATCCCTTAACCGCTATCCATAAGAGCTCCATCTAACAGTCTCTGGAAAGCATCCAGAGAACCGGCCTCCACAACCCTCTGAGACAGAGAATTCCACAAACTCACAACTCTCTGTGTGAAAAAGTTTTTCCTCATCTCCAATTTAATTGGCTTATCCCTTATTCTTAAACTAGGGCTCCTGGTTCTGGACTTCTCCAACATTTGGAACATGTTTTCTGCCTCTAGCATGTCCAAACCCTTAATAATCTTATATGTTTCAATAAGATCCCCTCTCATCCATCTAAATTCCAGAGTATACAAGCCCAGCCGCTCCAATCTATCAACATGTGACAGTCCCGCTATCCCGGGAATTATCCTTGTAAACCTATGCTGCCCCCCTCAATAACAAGAATGTACTTCCTCAAGTTTGGAGACCAAAACTGCACACAACACTCCAGTGCTCTGTACAACTGCAGGAGGAGATCTTTGCTCCTATACTCAATTCCTCTTGTTATGAAGGCCAACATGCCATTCGCTTTCTTCACTGCCTGCTGTAGTACCTGCATGCTTACTTTCAGTGACTGATGAACAAGGACCGCGTTGTACTTCCCCTTTTCCCAACTTGACACCATTTAGATAATAATCTTCCTTCCTGTTTTTGCCAGCAAAGTGGATAACCTCACATTTATCCACATTAAACTGCATCTGCCATGCATCTGCCCACTCATCCACCCTGCCCAAGTCACCCTGCATTCTCATAGCATCCTCTTCTCAGTTCACACTGACACTCAGCTTTGTGTCATCTGCAAATTTGCTAATGTTACTTTTAATCCCTTATTACAGCACCGAGCCTTGTAGTACCCCACTAAGTCACTGCCTGCCATTCTGAAAGGGACCCGTTAATCCCTACCCTGTTTTTCCTGTCTGCCAACCAATGTTCTACCCATTGTCAGCACTCTACCCCCAATACCAAGTGCTCTAATGTTGGCCACTAATCTCCCATGTGGGACCTCATCAAATGCTTTCTGAAAGTCCTGATACATTACATCCACTGGCTCTCCCTTGTCCATTATCCTGGTTACATCCTCAAAATTCCAGCAGATTAGTCGAGCATGATTTCCCCTTCGTAAATCCATGCTGACCTGGACCGATCCTGCTACTGCTATCCAAATGTGCCGCTATTTAATCTTTTATAATTGATTCCAGCATCTTCCCTATCACAGATGACAGGCAAACTGGTCTATAATTTCCTCTTTTCTCTCTGCCGCCTTCCTTAAAGAGTGGGATAACATTAGCTACCCTCCAATCCACAGGAACTGATCCTGAATCAATAGAACATTGGAAAATGGTCACCAATGCATCCACGATTTCTAGAACCACTTCCTTAAGTGCCCTTGTATGCAGAACATTCAGATGCTGGGGATTGATCAGCCTTCAGTCCCATCAGTCTAACCAATACCATTCCCTAACTAATGTGAATTTCCTTCAGTTCCTCCGTCACCCTAGATCCTCTGGCCACTAGTACATCAGGGAGATTGTTTGTGTCATCCTTAGTGAAGACGGATCCAAAGTTCCTGTTCAACTCATCTGCCATTTCCTTGTTCCCCATAATAAATTCACACTTTTTCCGTCTTCAAAGGTCCAACTTTTGCCCAAACTATTTTTTTCTCTTCATATATCTAAATAAACTTTAACTCTCCTCCTTTATATTCTTGGCTGGCTTACCTTCCTACCTCATCGTTTCTCCCTGTATTGCCTTTTTAGTTATCTTCTGTTGCTCTTTAAAAGTTACCCAATCCTCTGGCTTCCCGCTCATCTTTGCTATGTTATATTTCTTCTCTTTTATTTTTATACTGTCCTTGATTTCCCTTGTCAGTCACGATTGGTCCTTACTCCCATTGGACTCTTTCTTCCTCTTTGGAATGAACCGATCCTGCAGCTTCTGTATTTTTCCCAGGAATAGCTGCCATTGTTGTTCCACTGTCATCCCTGCTTGGGTATCTTTCCAGTCAACTTTGGCCAACACCACCCTCATGGCTCCATAGTCCCCTTTGTTCAACTGTAATACCGACACCTCTGTTTTACCCTTCTCCCTCTCAAATTGGAGATTAAAACATCATATTATGGTCACAACCTCCTAATGGTTCCTTTACCTCGAGTTCCCTAACCAAATCTGGTTCATTACACAACACTAAATCCAGAATTGCCTTCCTGGTAGGCTCCAGTACAAGGTGCTCTAAGAATCCAAGAAGGTCTGTAGATAACTCCCATTATGGTCTTTTTACCCTTACAATTCCTCAGTTCTATCCATACTGACTATATCTCCTGATTCTATGTCACCCCTCGCAAGGGACTGAATTTCATTCCGCACCAACATAGACATAGAAACATAGAAACATAGAAAATAGGTGCAGGAGTAGGCCATTCGGCCCTTCGAGCCTGCACCGCCATTCAATATGATCATGGCTGATCATCCAACTCAGTATCCTGTACCTGCCTTCTCTCCATACCCGCTGATCCATTTAGCCACAAGGGCCACATCTAACTCCCTCTTAAATATAGCCAATGATCTGGCCTCAACTACATTCTGTGGCAGAGAATTCCAGAGATTCACCACTCTCTGTGTGAAAAATGTTTTTCTCATCTCGATCCTAAAAGATTTCCCCCTTATCCTTAAACTGTGACCCCTTGTTCTGGACTTCCCCCAACATCGTGAACAATCTTCCTGCATTTAGCCTGTCCAACCTCTTAAGAATTTTGTAAATCTTTTTAGCATTTTAGAATCTTCTAAATTCTAGCGAATATAAGCCGAGTCTATACAGTCTTTCTTCATATGAACTTCCTGACATCCCAAGAATCAGTCTGGTGAACCTTCTCTGTACTCCCTCTATGGCAAGAATGTCTTTCCTCAGATTAAGAGACCAAAACTGTACGCAATACTCCAGGTGTGGTCACACCAAGACCCTGTACAACTATAATAATAATAATAATACATTTTATTTGCTGGCGCCTTTCTGGACACCCAAGGACACCTTACAGGACATAAAATCACAATACATTTAACAATATTAAAATCAAGTTGATTAAAAACAAAAAACAAAAATAACAAAAAATACACAAAACATTTTAAGTCATTAAAATCAGGGTGAACATGATGGAAGTTATGTCGGGTATGCTAATCTAAACAGGTGTGTTTTGAGTTGTGATTTGTAACTGACAACTGCAGTAGAACCTCCCTGCTCCTATACTCAAATCCTTTTGCTATGAATGCTAACATACCATTCGCTTTCTTCACTGCCTGCTGCACCTGCATGCCTACTTTCAATGACTGGTGTACTATGACACCCAGGTCTCGTTGCATCTCCCCTTTTCCTAATCGGCCACCATTCAGATAAGAGTCTACTTTCCTGTTTTTGCCACCAAAGTGGATAACCTCACATTTATCCACATTATACTGCATTTACCCACTCACCCAGCCTATCCAAGTCACCTTGCAGCCTCCTAGCATCCTCCTCACAGCTAACGCTGTCCCCCAGCTTTGTGTCATCCGCAAACTTGGAGATGTTGCATTCAATTTCCTCGTCCAAATCATTAATATATATTGTAAATAGCTGGGGTCCCAGCACTGAGCCTTGCGGTACCCCACTAGTCACTGCCTGCCATTGTGAAAAGGACCCGTTTACTCCTACTCTTTGCTTCCTGTCTGCCAGCCAGTTCTCTATTCACATCAATACTGAACCCCCAATACTGTGTGCTTGTATACTAATCTCTTATATGGAACCTTGTCGAATGCCTTCTGAAAGTCCAGATATAACACATCCACTGGTTCTCCCTTATCCACTCTACTAGTTGCATCCTTGAAAAATTCTATAAGGTTCGTCAGACATGATTTCCCTTCATAAATCCATGCTGACTTTGTTCAATGATTTTACCACTTTCCAAATGTGCTGCTATCCCATCTTTAATAACTGACTCTAGCAGTTTCCCCACTACCGATGTTAGACTAACTGGTCTGTAATTCCCCGTTTTCTCTCTCCCTCCCTTTTTAAAAAGTTGGGTTACATTAGCTACCCTCCAATTCTCAGGAACTACCCCATCCCCTCCGCCCACCTGTCTGTCTTTTCGATAGGACGTATATCCTTGAATATTCAGTTCCCAGCCCTGGTCCTCTTGCAGCCATGTCTCTGTAATTCCACCAACATCATACTTGCCAATTTCTAACTGAGCTTCAAGCTCATCCACTTTATTTCTTATACTTTGCCCATTCATATACATCACTTTGACTTCGGTATTCACCTCCCCTCCCACACCGGTCACTATTGGCCCTGACCTTACTCACTTATCCCTTCTTGAACTTTCATTCCCACTAACACAGGAGTCCTTTGTCACTGGGGTCTCCTGCACTTCATGGTTACTCCCCTTTCTCCCAGAAGACAAAAGTCTCAATTTCCAACAAGTGTAGCCTCCTTGCCTCAGCCTCCTCGCCGAACACTCTTGAGCCAAAGACTCGCACTTTTCTCACAAGGCACTTCCCTCTACTGGCCGCTCCCCGACACATGACAGGGAACAGAGACCAGGAATGGAGACTTTCCAGGGAGGATGATTTCAGAGAGAAGATGTGGCAGGGATAGCTCATTCCTATCCCTACAGTTTGGCTGATGGGCCAATTTCTATGCTGCAAAATCTATGTCACATAATTTGGTGAACTGTTGCTTATTGAGCAACATTTTTCATGAATGGCCTTGTCCACTGGCCAGATATCAGTATTTAATCCAAAGCACAGCAAGCTCGTCATTGAGTGTTATAACAATTAATAATGAAAATTAAATATTTCATTCAGTAAAATCATTTCTGCCCACAGGAGGTATATCTGCCATTGCTTGTGAGGTCAGCAGAGCTCAGGCAGAGGGCAATTGTCAATCGCTTGGTGAAGAAGTGCGGAGAGGAGAGGAGAAAGTTTCAAAATGTTCATCAGATCTGCAATCTTGTATCTCACGCATAGAGAAGATGGGAAACGAGATTCACCAGACTGAAAAAAGAATACAAGCTGTGGACGATCAACTGAACAGGCAGCAAGAGCGACTGGAGTATTTCTTCACTATAGATTGCCAGCTGAAACATGGAACACTCAGTATGAGTGAACTGCTCGGGAAAGTGGAAGTGCTGGAATGGCGCAGTGAGAACTTCCTGAATCTGGATGCTCTGATCATTGTTCTACAGGACGTAATTGACTACATATTAAAGCTGCCTAACCTGCTAGAGGGGAAGATTCTGCATTTGGAGCCAAACACTGTTAACATGCTGACAACCTTCAGTGATCAGCTGCGGGCGATTGAGTGGTCAGATTCAGATGTCAATGAGCAGGATAACTGGTGTTGTGCCACATGGTGTTGTGCCACATGGCACTGTGTCACTTAAGGCAACTGATGTAATCTATGTTTTCTTATTCCTCTTACTCTCTCTGTGGCTCGTGATGAAGTTTTATTTTTAAGGTGTTGAGTCATCCAGCACAGAAACATGCCTTTCGGGTTAGGTCAACCACAGCCCACTCATTTACAATGACCCTGCATTAATCTCATATATTGTTCCTCCCACATTTCCACAAAACACCGTGTCACTGCAGTGATGTGATCAAAGTTTTCTTATTCGACTCTCTCTCTCTGACCTCGGGTCCCTAATGCTATGTTATCTTCACAAGTCATTGAGTCACCCAGCACCGAGTCTAGGCCAACCATTTACATTAATCCTGAATAAGATTATTTTTTTATTTTTCCCGCATCCCCGCCACCTCCCCACAGATTCTCCTACTCACACACTCACACACGCTCACACAACCCAGTTCTCTGGCACATATATATTTTTACAACCACACAAAGAGATGTTTAGGTTAATACCAGCATAAAAATTCTAGGAAAATATATTTAACTATCTAGATGAAGTTAAACATTGATATTGAGGGATATGGTTCAGATATTTCTAAATTATTCCCACAGTTTATAATGATTCAAGGCACTGATCTAAGCCACATGTCGTTCACAGTGATTTGAGTCAGATACATCCAACTGTCTGTGCAGCCTTGTTAAGTTTCCAGCTGGCCATGAATAAATCATATCAACCAATATCCTGTATTAGAAGCATAGAAACACAGAAAATAGGTGCAGGAGGAGGCCATTCGGCCCTTCGAGCCAGCACCGCCATTCATTGTGATCATGGCTGATCATTCCAAATCAATAACCCGTGCCTGCCTTCTCCCCATATCCCTTGATTCCACTAGCCCCTAGACCTCTATCTAACTCTCTCTTAAATCCATCCAGTGATTTGGCCTCCACTGCCCTCTGTGGCAGGGAATTCCACAAATTCCCAACTCTCTGGGTGAAAACGTTTTTTCTCACCTCAGTCTTAAATGGCTTCCCCTTTATTCTAAGACTGTGGCCCCTGGTTCTGGACTCACCCAGCATTGGGAACATTGTTCCTGCATCTAGCTTGTCCAGTCCTTTTATAATTTTATATGTTTCTGTAAGATCCTCCCTCATCCTTCTAAACTCCAGTGAATACAAGCATAGCCTTTTCAATCTTTCCTCATATGACAGCCCCACCATCCCAGGGATCAATCTCGTGAACCTACGCTGCACTGCCTCAATCACAAGGATGTCCTTCCTCAAATTAGGAGACCAAAACTGTACACAATACTCCAGATGTGGCCTTACCAGAGCTCTATAGTAACCTCTGCAGAAGAACCTCTTTACTCCTTTACTGAAATCCTCTTGTTATGAAGGCCAACATTCCATTAGCTTTCTTCACTGCCTGCTGTACCTGCACGCCAACTTTCAATGACAGGTGTACAAGGACACCCAGGTCTCGCTGCACCTCCCCCTTACCTAACCTAACCCCATTGAGCTAATAATCTGCCCCCTTGTTTTTGCCGCCCAAGTGGATAACCTCACTTATACTGAAATGTTTGCACGGTGATTTCAATGATCCATATATCACTATGCTTGTTATTAAATATGAATATGTAAATACATGATTTGCAGTTGGACTTCATCACTGATTTAGATAGAAATATCTCATTCATTCACTCAGTGGAGATAATTTGCATGATGTCTGATAGTTGATGAGGCAGCAGATTATTGTGTGCTCTGTCAAAGCTGCAGTTTCTAGGGAGCATCGTAACGATGGAAGGAAGGTCGAGGGAGTTCCTGAGCTTGGGGTCTTGGCATCTTCCTATGGTTGCGAGAATCAAAATAGGGCATGTACAGGGTGCCAGAACTGGAGGAGAGCAGTAATCTGGGAAGTTCCAGAATTGAAGCAGATTTCAGAGTTTCGGATTACAGGAGAGCAAGACCAAGGAAGTAGTAATGTTACAAAATTTTGAGATTTTAAAAATCAAGTCTGTAATTTACCTCATCCGATAAAACATAAAAAGAAGTTTAATTTGACACCTAATTCACTTTCATATCTTCAGTATTAAAAAAGTTATGGCCATTTTCATACTCGGAAATAATCATCTTGTTCCCTATTGCTTTTCCATTGACTGAACACAAAAGCTGTGATTAGTTCAGTTATTATAGATGGAAGCATTCTGAAACAAATATGAAACAATCTTACTTAGATGACTTGAAATGAAAGGATATAATTAGTTAGTTACCTCATTGTAACTAATTACAAAATTCAATTACTAGATCTAAACATCTATCAATTTATTAAGAATAGATTAACATTTTTAAATAGCCCAAGTGTCCAAATGACATTCACACAAGAATTCACAATAAAACATGTTTTTTAAATCTCATTGTCACGGGTTTATAGGCCAAATGGAAGGAATGTTTAATATCTGTAAATTAATGGCCATTTAAATCAACTTGCAAGTGGGTTTTACTGGAACGGGACCATTTGGAACGTTGAGATTGTGGTGATTTATATCCCCATATCGGCATGCCGGTTCGTATGGGGACTAAATCGCCGTTTCGCAACATAAAATGTGAACTAAAGGCATCTTAAGAAACACTTTTATATATAAAAATAAACGTCTTTCTTTTACCTGTCACCTACATGAAATCCGTCCCTGTTTTCGGCGTTTACGGCTTTAGAAGCTGGTTTTAAAATTACTCCAGCATTGAAATTGTCGAGCGATTTAAAAAAAAAAAAAAAAAAAGACACAGAACGGTCGTCGGAACGATTCTTCAGCAAACGCTTGAACTGTCGCTTCCGACAAAATATAATCCAGGACAATGTAAGAGAAAATCGCGTTTTAACCCCGCCCCCACCTCAAACGCGCCAAAATTGCGCACACGGCCAGTGGCAGAACTGCAGCGCTGCTGAAGGTAAGTATTGTAACATACCTAGAGGAAGAGCACAAAAATATTACGATTGAATCTTTGTGCTTGCTGACCTTCTTAATTTCCCAGTTAAACAGTGGTGAGAGTTAAAGCATAGCAGCAGTGTTCATGAACACCTTGTGTACACAGAGGTAAGCAAGAAAGGCAATCCGTGAGTGCGGTTGAGCAACCAAGTCTAGAGATCAGGCATGTATCTATACATTGTAAATGGATTGATTATAATCATGTATAGTCTTTCTGCTGACTGGTTAGCATGCAAGAAAATGCTTTTCACTTAACCTCGGTACACGTGACAATGAACTAAACTGAAACTGACTAAGAGCGACATACAAACTAAGAATTGTGGAAGTAACAGGCAGAGAGGTTGGAATCAGAGAGCTTGTAGCAAGGACCAAAAATATTAGATTCAATCCTCCAATGTTGAGTTGAAGGAAATTCCCACTTACCCAGTCCTGTATATGAGACATGCACGCTGACAGTTCAGAGACAGCAGAGCATTGAGAGACCTGGGAATTCACATGATACTGAAAGAAAGTGATTCTGTATTTCCTGGAGGAAATTGCTGAGGGTCAGAAATGAAGGTCAAGGCCAGTTTCTTAAACTTAAAATGATGTGTGCAAGGAAATCATTGATGCCGAGTCTCCAGCTGTGAACAGATGGATGAGAATAGATGGAGGAAAGAATGGTCCAACCCAGTTGGACAGTGATGCTGAGGTTTAAACTGGGCATAGCCTTAACATCAGAGATGGTCACTCAAAAGTGTAGCAGGAAGCACGTTGTACATACTTATACAAACCAAAAAGATGGATTTCTCTCCCCAAGGGAAGATCTGCAGATCTACTCCAGATCCAAGATGGGCCAATGACATCAACATATAGTTAAATGTAATCATGCAACAGATCACATTCAAGCCCTTCTCCCAGCCTTGTACTGGCTGTAATATCCCTGTCCCAAGTACAAATCCATGCCCTGAACTCACCTGCCTTACCCACCAGGCTACTGGCATCAAATTATCCAGTTTAATCTGTCAGACATTCCTCACTCCCTGAATTGTCCCTGCACATCGTCTCTGCTGCACCTACTCATATTGACATCTACACCGGGCTCTATTTCCCAATCTCCCACTCTAATGCTTTGGGTCAGGCCCCTCAGCCAGATTCGTTTAAACACTCCCAAGCAGCAAATCCCATCCAGAATATCAGTGTGCTTCCTTTTCATGCGCAATCCTTACTTCTTCTACAGGTTTCACCTTCCCTGGAAGAAAGCCCAATGTTCCATACACCAGAAGCCCTCCCCCTGCACCAGACCCTTAGGCACACATTTATGTCTTAAATTCAGGAAACAGGCCCTTTGGCCCACCAAGTCCACACCGACCAGCGATCCCCACACATTAACACTACTCTAGATATACTGGGGACAATTTTACATTCACGCCAAGCCAATTAACCTACAAATCAGTATGTCTTTGGAGTGTGGGAGGAAACCGAAGGTCTCGGAGAAAACCCATGCAGGGCACGGGCAGAATGTACAAACTCCATACAGACAGCACTCGAACCCGAATCGAACCCAGAAGGATAGATTTTAACATTTTCCCTTTCACAGATGTTGACCTAATTGGCTTGTCATTTTCTGCATTTTGTCTGTCTTTTTAGAATAATAGGATTAAGGGGATCACTTTATCAATAAAGGGATTAATAAAAGGATTGGCGATTTTCTACCCTAATGGAAAGTTGCTGGAATTATGTGACTTTGGATCATTCTATCTTCTCCAAAATTTCTGACCAGGCGGAAGATACAAATGTTTGGGGGGGGGGGGGGGGGGGGGGGGGGGGGGGGGGTGGGGGTGGGGGGGGTGGGGTGGGGGGGTGGGGGGTGGGGGTGGGGTGGGGTTAGGTGGTGGGGGAAGGGAAGAGAAGAGAAGAGAAGAGAGAAGAAAGAAGAAAGGAGGAAAGGGGGAGGAGACAGCACAGGCTACCGGAAATTGGAGAAGTCAATGTTTATGCCGCTAGGGTGCAAACTACCCAAGCGGAATATGAGGTGCTGCTCCTCCAATTTCTGGTGGTACTCACTCACACTGGCCATGGAGGAGGCCCAGGACAGAAAGGTCGGATTCGGAATGGGAGGGGGAGTTGAAGTGCTGAGCCACAGGGAGAACAGGTTGGTTATTGCGGACTGAGCGGAGATGTTCGGCTAAACGATTGCCAAGCCTACGCTTGGTCTCACGGTGCGACAGAGATTCACCTGCATCTCCTCCAACCTGCCAGTCAGCGCCATGCAGATTGGTCTCTTTTATCAGTCAATGCCACGGCCGGGATGGCGGCGCCCCTTCCTGCACCGTGGGCTCTCCCGCTTCACTGACAGGGTGGGGACGGACTGTGCGGCAGCAGTGGGCGGTTGAGCAGAACGGGGACGGGCCTAATGGCGGCTGAGCCGGAGTGGGCAGATGGAGGGAGGGAGAGTCAGGTTGCAGGGTGGCCGAACAGTTTGCGTGGAGTTTGAGTAACTCACACACACACACACACACACAATGTAAACTGGCCCAATCGTCAAGTCAACGGGATCTAAACCACAGCTAACAATGAATGACCTGTGGAGGAAGGAACTGCAGATGCTGCTTTTTATGGAGGGAGAGAGGGAGTGAATGAGGGTAGGGGAAAGGAGAGGGAGGGAGAGGTGAGGGAGGGATTGGGGGAGGGGAGGAGGAGAGTGGAATGATCCTGGGGAGGTGAGGAGGGAGAGTGGGGTTTGAGGGAGAGGAAGGGGTAGGAAGGGGAAAAGTGGGGGAGGTGGGGAGAGTGGGGGAGGAGTGGTGAATAGAGGGAGAGGAGGGCAGAGGGGGAGGTCGGGAGTGGGGATTGAGGGATAGGAGGGGGGTAGGGAGGGGAGAGGAGTTATGGAGGGAGGGAGGAACTGAGGGTAGGGGAAAGGAGAGGGTGAGGTGAAGGAGGGATTGGGGCAGGGGAGGGGAAGAGTGGAAAGAAGACGGAGTGTGGAGGAAGGGGAGGGAGTGCTGGGGGTTAAGGGGAAATGAGCCGTGCCTGCAATATTGCGTTGGGGGGGGGGATGGGTTGCATTCAGGGACCAGGCCTCCCGTGTGACAACGGGTCCCATTTAGTCGTCAATATTACAACCATAGCTCTTCATTGTGCTTTATAACAGCGATATTGAAAAATATGTATTTAAATCATTGAAAACATTTCTACAAACAAGCTATAACTGCCAATAGTTGTGAAGCCTGCCAAGCAAACTTGATCCACTGCAGATCGCCTACCACCACAGCAGGTCCAGGGCTGATTCCATCTCCCTGGCCCTACACTCAACCCTGCAACACCAAGATAAGGAGGACATATATGCCAGACTCCTATTCATAGACTGCAGCTCTGCTTTCAATACCATTATCCCAATCAAGCTCATCCCTAAACTCTAAGAACTTGGAGTCAGCCATCCCCCCCCCTACAGCTGGCTCCTTGACTTCCTGAACAACAGACCACAATCAGTGAGGATAGGAGACAGAATCATCCTCTACAATAATCCTCAACATTGGCGCCTCACAAGGATGTTCTCAGCCCCTACTAAACTCCTCAGATACTCATGACTGCAGCCAAATACCAATACAACACCATTTACAAGTTCGGAGACAGCACCAACCTGGTGGGCCAGTTATCATATAATGATAAGAAGGAGTACAGAATGGAGATTGAGAACCTCATAACCTGGTGCCAAGACAACAACCTTTCCCTCAACATCAGCAAGTCAAAAGAGATTGTGTAAGAAGGAACTGCAGATGCTGGTTAAAATCAATTATGATTCAATCAGGAAGCAGTACACACACCCCGGCATACATTAATGCTGTCAAAGTAGAGATGGCAAAAGGCTTCAGGTTCTTGGGCCTGTTTCTCTGCTGAATAAACTCTATGGCTCTTTGAATTTGGTGAATTTTTCAGTGATAGTGTTGGTGATATTTCCCAATGTTATGAGGTGTAGATAATCCAGGACTCAGAAACACAATCGAGGACAGTGTTCATTACTGCCTGAAACTATGAGTTTCTGCCAGGTCTGGGGTCTTGTGTTTCAAATACCCTTTTCCTCACTTGAAGAAAGTCTGCGCTAGTGACCACGATAAATACCTCGATGAAGAGCTCACAGCTGCAGTTCCTTACTCTGCCTCTGTGTGGCAATATTACTCCACCACAAACCCTCCACTCCCACCATCTCCTGTCTGGCCAGAGGGTGTGTACGTGTTTAATTCCTCTCTCTGTAACAAGTGGGTGAAGTGGATGCTGTAAATTGCCCCTTGCTTGTGGGGGAGGGGTTGAATCAGGGTTTTTTTTGGATAGATTCTTGATTGGTATAGATTTCCGGGGTTATGGGGAGAAGGCAGAATGGGGTTGAGGGTGCATATAGATCAGCCATTATTGAATGGCGGTAGACTTGATGGGCTGAAAGGCCTAATTCTGCTCCTATCACTTATGTTCATCCACAGATGCAAGGCAATCTTGAAGTAGATATTTGTCCTCCTCAGACCACTGCTATTTTACTCTCTTCATCGGTAACTCAAGGTTCAAGCTCTGTCTGTAAGCCGGCAGGAGTTGCAGGAAGTGGGGGTGAGCGTTGGAGCGATAGGCATACATGATGATGGTGTAGCAATGATCTAGAGTGTTAACATTCTGCGTGGGACGGGAGCAAGTAGATGGTATTTATGGAATATATTGCTAAGTTACCTTGATTGAAGTCCCCAGCAATGATAAACAGGGTAACCTGATTTTCTGTTTGATATGAGTTGAAAACCAAGTATAATTTGTCCAGTGCCATCTTGGTATTGGGTTTGGGGTGGCTGCCACTTTTTCTCTTGCCTAAGGATTCCGTGCGGTCCATATGACAAATGGAAAAATCCTCAATTTGGGTAACAGGGTCAGGTGGGTCAGGGCTGAGTCTCGTTTCAGTGAAACTAATAACACAGCAGTCCTTGAACTCGCTTTGAAACAGCAGCTTTGTTCTAAGTTAGCTACAAGTATGCTCGGGAGACAGTGTTGAGATCCCTGCCATTTCAGCCACATTTGGAACTCTCCTCCTCCCCCCCCCCCCCCACCCCCCCCCCCCCCCCCCCCCCCCCCCCCCCCCCCCCCCCCCCCCCCCCCCCCCCCCCCCCCCCCCCCCCCCCCCCAACTGACTGTCTCATTTCTTTGGTTTGTTAGAACTCACTGCTGTGAAGGTAGAATCAGTACAAATAAAGATCAGTAGTTCGATGAGCTGTTTTAATTTAGTGAAGTGTAGGAAGGAACTGCAGATGCTGGTTTAAACCGAAGATAGACACAAAAAGCTTGAGTAAAGGGCCTGTCCCACTTGCATGCGATTGCATGCGTTTGGCGTGACAAAACGGAAGCGGAGTTCGCACTGTTCCCGGTAATTACGCTCTAAGTTCGCACGTGACGTAAGTCGCGTCATACTCACCAATCAGCTGGGCAGGAGGCGGGCCGACTGAATTTGGGCGTCGCAAGGTGTCGGGGGGTGACGTCATCGCGCAACGTCACGCCGGGCGGTGACGTCATCGCACAACGCCATGCGCTAGGCGTACGCCACCAAGACGCTGCATATGACATCAAGACGCTGTGTACGCTGTCACAACGCCCCGTACGCCCTCAATGCTCCTGCGGGCCGACCGGCCGTTGGCGCGCGGAATTGTCGGACAGTGTCAGGTGTTCGGAGCCCCGCGCGATGTCGGGACCAGACCCGCACAACTCCATACGCTTCTGCGCTTCGAAGTGGGACATGCCCTGCACGGACCGTACGCCGTTGCTGGGCGCGGACTTCCTACACGCACATTCCCTGCTTGTGCACTGGTGCACTCTGTAACATTGGATTGTCTGGTGCACTCTGTAACATTGGAGCCTGTTTACCTCTGCGTGGGCGACCTGGTCCTGCTGCCTGATGGGCCCCTGACGTCCGTGGATGTTACATTCCGGCGTGTACTGGCCGATTTCCCTGAAATCCTTGACCCACAGTTCCGCTCCTCCGCCCCGAAACATGGGGTGGAGCATCACATTCCGACTACTGGCCCGCCCATGCAGGCCCGGGTGCGGCATCTTCCACCAGACAAACTCCGTCTAGCTCAGGAGGAGTTCCACCTTATGGAGTCGCTGGGTATCGTGCGCCACTCAGACAGCCCATGGTATCGCGCAGCTCAGGTGTCCGTGCTCCATATGGTTCCCAAGGCTGACAGTGGCTGGCACCCTTACGGAGACTATCGTCGGCTTAATGATGCCACCATCGCTGACAGGTACCCGGTACCCCACATTCTCGATTTCAAAGCGCACCTGACTGGGGCTGCGATGTTCTCCAAGGTTGACCTGGTGTGTGGCTACAATTAAATTCCCATCCACCCTGACGACGTGTCCAAAACGGCCGTCATAACACCATTCGGCCTTTTCGAGTTCCAGCGTATGCCATTCGGGCTTATGAATGCTGCACAGACATTTCAGTGGCTTATAGATAGATAGATAGATAGATAGATAGATAGATAGATAGATATATAGATAGAATCTTTATTTGCCACGCAACCAGGGTTGGTGGTATTTGGGTTCGGTACATGATGGTACACTGTTTTAGTCACATTAACACATATAACAACACAGATCACAGTAATAAAGTGCATCCATACCACATCACAAATCTCACCAACAGAACATAGTGCAAAAGAACAGACAAAGACCATAGACAAGACACTATATACATCAAAAGTCCTTAGTGTTGTCTGTTATTGGAGGGAATAGTAAGATTAAACGAGAACTTACCAGTTTGAAGTTTGATCTTTATTTTATGAGGAGTAATGTTGAGGGATTACGTGAAGAACCCGCCAGGAAGCATGCATGTCATTCTTCAAAGCAGCGGTGTGAAATCACAGATAACAGTAATGACCTGACCATAGTAAGATTAGAGAAACAGGATACCAGTTGAACTTTATGATCGAGGGTGGGAGCGGAGGGCACGTAATCCCTCAACGTTACTCCTCATAAAATAAAGATCAAACTTCAAACTGGTAAGTTCTCTTTTAATCTTACTATTTTACTTCGGAGTCCGTGAGTGACTATGTGAAGATTTCAAAGCTCTGTGATTTCATGCCGTGGAAACGAGTCCATGCCTCACAACTGCCTTAATTGACTAAGGGAGGAAATAGTGTTAACATATTCAAACGAGAATCTGACATTGAAATTCCATGATGAACTATTAACAACAAATTATAGCTCCTGTCTTATGGGGTAAATCATGATACAGATCTAATTTTGATTCTGCAATGTCACAGGTTTACCACTGGTTTTCTCTTATGACCATCCTGCTGTCCCCAGGATTTGGTCCATTGGTACGTCCAATTCCTTGCTGCTGATGTAGCTACAGCCCTGGTGGTATGAGATTGAATATGTTAGTATCCACCCCAGCAGCCGTAAACCTGTTTCAGCCATCTCATTGCCTCTGTGCTGTTTAGAGTTCTCTATGTATAAGAACAAATGTCTCATAATGCATAGATTCAATGCATCATCTATTGGGTATGCACTGAACTATATATGAGGCCTGATGATCCCGGTCTGTTCTGTTAAACTCATTCGTGGATGTAAAAGGTTATTTTACTCGTTGAAGTGGTGATACTATCCAGCCTTGATTTATGTAAAGACTGAATTCTATGTGCTGAGACCAATGCCATAAGCATGACCATGTCATGTGCAAGTCTATGCAGGGACAGATCTGTAACTGGTGACCAATTCCTCAGTAATGTTGGGACTATACTCACATCCCATATAAGGGAATACTTAGTCCTTGGGGATAATATTAAAATTCCCCTCATGAGTTTAGTCACCAGGGGGGTGAGACCCAACAGAATGACGCTCTGGTCCTTGCCCCAGAATACTGAAAAGGCACTTCTGGCGCAGTTTGTGGCATTGAACTGAGCCCCTCATGATAGTGGAGGCTAGCCAGGAATTTCAGAACAGAAGTTATGTTCGTCGTACAGTAGTGATGTTGTTCCTAGAACAATATCTCCCACTTCCTGATGTGGACCCGATATAGTTTCTTCGTGGACTGCCTGTGAGCCACTGTAATATGTTCATTGTTCGGTTCGTTAGTCCCAGGTCCGGAAATGGTTACTTAAGATTCTGCTAACCGACACATTTGTCCTATTATGGTAGGGATGATTTTCCCGCCTGTTACGGGATGAACCAACAATCTGGTTATTTCGGAACGGAGAGCCGTGTTTAGTTGTATTTTGCGTAATACCCGACTGATGAGGCAGAAAGGAGGGAATGCATAGAAAGAACAATTTCCCCCAATGCAGCGAGAAGGCATCCATCGCTGATGCCCCAGTCTGATTCCCAAGAAACACAGATAGGCAACTGGTGATTAAGCCGAGATGCAAATAGATCAATCTCTGGTGTTTCATATCATGCTACAATATCAGCAAACACTTTGCGGTCCAACATCCATTCGATGTTTGTCATTGAATTTGCGTGACCTGGTGTCTGCCACTGAATTTGAGGTTACCTGGTAGGTAACTAGCTGATATTGACTCAGAACTGCTGTAGCTTTGGGAGCAACAACAGCAGCAGGAGGTACAGGTCAAGGACAGGCAGACTTGACTCAGAACTGCTGTAGTTTTGGGAGCAACAACAGCAGCAGGAGTTTAGCAAGAGATACGACTGATTGGCTCTAGCCCAAGTGGGAGGAGAGAAGTGAAAACAGTTAAAGTACAGGTCAAGGACAGGCAGACTTGACTCAGAACTGCTGTAGCTTTGGGAGCAACAACAGCAGCAGGAGATAGCAAGAGATACGACTGATTGGCTCTAGCCCAAGTGGGAGGAGAGAAGTGAAAACAGTTAAAGTACAGGTCAAGGACAGGCAGACTAGACTCAGAACTGCTGTAGTTTTGGGAGCAACAACAGCAGCAGGAGTTTAGCAAGAGATACGACTGATTGGCTCTAGCCCAAGTGGGAGGAGAGAAGTGAGTCAGTGCTGGGAAAACAGTTGAAAACTGAGGAATTTGGTTTGTAAATTGGTAAATCAGGCAATTTATCAGTCAATTTAAGCAAGACTGCCCTTAGCGAGCGGCAGTGAGTGAAGTGCCCTGTGAGAAAAGTGTGAGTCTTTGTGTTTGTGTACCTCGATGACAGCTTGATGGCAAGCCGCTCGCGGCAGGAGCCTCCAGGAATTCGTCGGGATGGTGCCCTTCTACCACCGTTTTGTACCGTCCGCGGTCAGGGTCATGCGCCCGCTGTTTCACCTCATGGCGGGCAAACGAAAGGTGGTCGAATGGACTGACGAAGTGGTGGCGGCGTTCCACCAGGCCATGGAGGCCCTGGCTAGGGCCACGATACTCGTGCACCCATGGCAGGATGCACCAATCGGGCTGACTGTCGACGCTTCCGATGTAGTGGTTGGAGCGGTGCTCGAGCAGCTGATCGATGGGCATTGGCAGCCTCTGGCCTTTTTCAGCAGGCACCTCAGCTGTGCACAGCGGCACTACAGTGCCTTTGACCACAAGCTCCTCGCCCTTTGCTTTAGCGTGCGCCACTTCCGTTATTTTTTGGACGGGCGGACATTTACAGCTTACATGGACCACAAGCCCCTCACCTTTGCGTTCGCCAAGGTTTACGACCCGTCGTCCGCACGGCAGCAGCGGCAGTTGCCGTTCGTCTCTCAATACACTACCTCCATTCATTTAATCAAGGGCAAAGATAACAGAGTAGACGATGCCATGACTCGACCCGCGGTTAATGCTGTTTTGCAGGTGTCCGATGGCATTGACTACACAGCCCTGGCTACTGCCCAGTTGACGGATGATGAGATGTCCGCCTATCATACACCATTTTTGGGCCTGCGTTTGTAGGACATTCTATGTGGCCTCGGGGGTGCGAGGCTGCTGTCTCGACTGATCAGCCACGGCCCATGGTCCCCGTCGCCTGGCAGCGCAGAGTGTTCGAAGTGCTCCACGGGCTGGCCCATCCTGCCTTTCGGGTGACGACGGCCCTCGTGGCTTTCCGTTTCATGTGGCACAGGTTGCGCAAACAGGTTGGGCTTTGGGCACGTACCTGCATCACATGCCAAACTGCCAAGGGACAGCGGCATGTGCATAGCGACGGGTCATGTAAGTTTCCTTATAAGGGCTATTTATGTGCTGCCATCACCACAGAAATTCAAACAATGGGTAGGTGGGGACATGGCGTGTTCCCTGTGTTCAGAGGTAGTAACATTGAGGCATATTTTGCCAGGATGTAAGACTAGTCTTTCTCTGCGTTGGATTATCTGGTGACATAACCAGGTCTTGAAGTGCGTAGCTGCAGCAATGGAGAGGAGGAGAGCACAAGTGAATTCAGTAGACATCGGGACTGGGAGTGTAGCTCTTCATTTGGTCCATGGGGGTTGGAAAGGTAGAAGAGGAAAGATTTCAGACAGGTATGAGTTAGGCCAGCTACGGGCAGCTACAATTGAGAGACGCAGGTAGATTTGGGAGAAAAGCTTTAATTCCGCAGGAAGTAATTACTACTAGTTTGAGACCTGATATAGTGTTATGGTCAGTTAGTGAGTGGATAGTGCATTTTGTACAAGTAACGGTGCCTTGGGGAACTTAGTGGATGAGAAAAAGAAGGTGCAGGTTCTACAGGTGGTTATCTCTAGACGAGATCTATCAACAACAATCCTCTGCCGGAGGCCAACACATCCTATCATCTATGGCTTCACAATTCACAACCTTTTGTTTTTTTACCATTTCTGGCCTGATAACATCTCTGTCATAATCTACAGATGAGTCAAACAGAAACCAAAGCAGCCTTTCCAGGAATCAGTAACACAAAGTTTTATTTTTATTTATAGGAAATGAAAACCTGCCTTTGAACGACCACACGTCTGAATGACATGAAACGGTTTTATCAAAAACAACACAGAAGTTATCTTCTTTTTCAAGGATGTCCAGAGTTCGGTGGTAGGTTTCCAGACATCTTGATTCGCAACTTCCACATGTCTCAATCACATTAACAGTTTCATTGAAAGCAGAAAATATGCCATTCATACAGAAACTCACAGCATAGAGGCTAGCGGTGAGAATTTCTTTTTTCACAAATGTTCAGAGTTCGGTGGTCGGTTTCAAAGCTTCTTTATTCACAGCTTACAGTTGTCACATCTTCAAACAAGAAGAGACGAATGCACTAAGGCAAGAGGTGATGAGATTAGAAATACTCTGGGAGATGATGGCCTGGTGTTCACGGTGGGTTCATGGTCAAGTTGTGGGCATGAGGGGGTGTTACTCCGCAGGAAATAATGACTTCCAATTTGTGACCTGATATAGTGTGTGGTCAGTTATTCAGTGGATAGTGCATTTTATAGAAATGACGGTGCCTTGTAGAACTTAGTGGAAGAGGTTTACGAAAGGAAAATGCATAGATATGTAGATTTGGCAACAGAAGTTGAGCAGCAAGAGTGGAGAGCAAGAGTACATCCGGTAGAGGTGGGTTGTAGAGGTTTCATCGAGCGATCAACTACATCGAGCTAGGAATTTGCGGACAGAGGTTGCGTCAGGCCGTAAAGGAGATGTTTGAGGCAGCAGAACAAGACAGTAAGGTGGAATAGGTAGAGAAGAATAGCACCAGAACCAAAGATCGTGCTCTTGTATCTTTGACCAGAAGTAATTGTTGTGCCTTCCTGCGGTGTCGTGGGCCTAACTCAATGAAACACCAGTGAAGGGAGGTGCCCACTTGATAACCCCAATGATATACTTGATATCTACACAATCAGCTGTTATGGATTAGCACCTCATTGCAGCTGTGGTGCAAATTGTAAACAGTCTTGCTGCATTACTAAAAGCTAGATTTCAAGGTTTCATGGTCATTTATAGTCATAAATAAACGACAATAATAAAAAGATATCCCAAGAGTCTGCGAGAGCAGGGGCCGAAAAAAACACAGGTGGATTACCCGGCTACAGACCATGGAACGGAAAAGACTATGAGTAGGTTTAGTGCTCCAATGAAGGACAGGGGCTCAGTGGTAAAGAAGCACCAGGTCTGTTCTTGTGTTTGGCAGTAAATAACAACAGCAAAGGGCCTCAGAATACACCAGGGAAGGAAGAAGTGCTTATTAGAGGTAGTGCAGGGAAATCACATTGAACAGTACTTCTTGAGAAGTCATGGTGGCGCAGCGGTAGAGTTGCTGCAATGAATGCAAAGCCGGAGACCCAGGTTCGATCCTGACTACAGGTACTGTCTGTACAGAGTTTGTATGTTCTCCACGTGATCGGCATAGGTTGTCTCCAAGAGCTTCGGTTTCCTCCCACACTCCATAGACGTACAGGTTTGTAGGTTAATTGGCTTGGTAAATGTAAAAATTGTCCCTAGTGGGTGTAGGATAGTGTTAATGTGCGGGGATCGCTGGTCAGCGCGGACCCGTTGGGCTAAATTACAGTCAAGTCAGTCGAGTGATGTCCAGCGACGGGCAGTAAACCACAGTTCGCAGGATATCCCTGTCACTGATGAGGAGGGAACAAGCGTTGTAGAGGGGGATGTAGGTGGTGGTGAGGTTAATCACATGAACAGTTGCATTGAAAGCAGAAAATGTGCCAGTCATTCAGAAACTCACTGCACAGAGGCTAGCAGTGAGAACTTCTTTGTTCACGAATGTTCAGCATTCGGTGGTCTGTTGGTTGTTAGTGAGTAAAAGAAGGTGCAGGTTCTCCAGGTGGTTATCTCTGGACGAGATCTATCAACAACAACCCTCTGCCAGAGCAGAACACTTCCGATCACCTTGACTCTTGCAAAGACGCCAACCTATTTCTCTTCTCCCTTCCCCCCTCCTCATCCATTCCGTTCTATGGCTTCACAATTCACAACCATTTTGATTCCCATTTCTGGCCTTATAACATCTCTGTTGCAATCTGCAGTCAAACAGAAACCAAAGCAGCCTTTCCAGGAATCAGTAACACAAAGTTTCATTTTTATTGATAGGAAATGAAAACCTGCTTTTGAACGACCACATGTCTCAATCGCTTGAAACGTTTTTTATCAAAAGCAACACAGAGGCCATGTGGTAGAAGAAATCTTCTTTTTCAAGGATGTCCAGAGTTTGGTGGTAGGTTTCCAGACATCTTAATTCGCAACTTCCACAGGTCTCAATCACATGAACAGTTGCATTGAAAGCAGAAAATGCGCCATTCATACAGAAACTCACAGTATAGAGCCTAGCGGTGAGAACTTCTTCTTTCACAAATGTTCAGAGTTCGGTGGTCGGTTTCAAAGCTTCTTTATTCACAGCTTACAGTTGTCACATCTTCAAACAAGAAGAGATGAATGCACTAAAACAAGAGGTGATAAGATTAGAAATACTCTAGGATATGATGGCCTGCTGTTCATCGGTGGGGTCATGGTCAAGGTGTGGGCATAAGGAGGTCATTCCGCAGGAAATAATTACTTCTAGTTTGAGACCTGATATAGTGTGTGGTCAGTTATTCAGTGGATAGTGCATTTTTTAGAACTGACGGTGCCTTGTAGAGCTTAGTGGATGAGGCTTATGAAAGGAAAATGCATAGATATGTAGATTTTACTTCGGAGTCACGTGAGTGACTACGTGAAGAACCCCGCCAGGACACATGCGTGTCATATCGCTACACGCATTGCGAAATGTCAGACGCGGTGGAAGGACGTACCCCCGCGGCGGCAGTGTAAAAAGCCGCTAATTGCAGGTAAGGATTTACTCTGCGGTCTTTTTTGTTCTTTTTCCCAACTACAGACAGGGAAATGGAGAAAACAAAGAAGACGAGGGCTGCGACAAAGCTGGTGAGGGAGGACCGCGGAGCAGCGGGCAGCCAGCAAGAGCAGCCGTCGGCACCTGGATCACCCGTAATGGGATCAGCTGTGCCCGATGTAGCCGCCGCACCGGCCAAATCCACGCGGCCGGGCGGCAAGGCAAAACACAAAACTAACAAGGTCGTGGACTCGGAGGAGTCCAACTTTGAAACACCGCGGGCGGCCAGCGACCGAGAGCGCTGGACCCGAATGGAACGGTATGTGGAGCATTTGCTCCAACGTGACCGGCTCCGGGAGATGGAGTCGGGTCACTGTGGGCCCTATGACAAACCCACAGCAGTACCTTTCCAAGGGCTGCATAGTGTCTCCACCTCATCGGAGGGGAGCACTGCGGGTCAGTTCTGGGCTGACCTGGAAGAGGGGTCCGCGGAAGAACAGACAAGTGTGCATGGGGTGCGAGAAAAAGAGAACTTGTTGGATATGGTGGCAAACTTCATACAGCCAGAACAGACTGGGAAAAATCTGGAGCCAAAGCTTGCTGCCTGTATTGATTATATGTCACTAAACCAGTTACAAGAGCAGGCTGTACTGGACACCTGAGGAAGACATATGGCACCGGGCAACTGCATTTCCCTAAACGTTCCAATTATCAACAACTGTATCTGGAAACACATCGGACCAGGGGTCAGAAGTATGGATGTGAAATTACAAAAAGTACTAAAATTGCTGACCGCAGGGATAACGGCATTTGCCCCATACAGTGGACGACAGGAATATGTCCCAGGATCAACAAGATGCGCT
Source organism: Amblyraja radiata (assembly GCF_010909765.2). Taxonomy (NCBI): domain Eukaryota; kingdom Metazoa; phylum Chordata; class Chondrichthyes; order Rajiformes; family Rajidae; genus Amblyraja; species Amblyraja radiata. The sequence goes on along the minus strand of NC_045963.1, from coordinate 62,556,640 downwards.
GGCACTGTTCTGTAACACCCAGCACGAAATAAACAACATCAGGAAAAATGCCATACAGCCGACACTGAACCCAAAATTCGCGGGACTGTGCAAACCTGGGGCCACAAAACCACCCATTCTCTTGTTCGGAGGCAACCTATCGAAGCAGGTAAAAGAGCTCGATGAGGAAGCCAAAACCTTGGGGTTAATAAAAGGAACACCTGCAAAAACCCACTACAGCCAAAGACAGCAACCCTACGCACCCACCAGCAGAACTGGTGAAAGCTCGAAGGCACGGCATTCTAAACATGAGCCTTTTTTAGGACATGGCCCAGGCTGGCCTTCTTGGAAGATGCGGAGAACCCCAACAACAACACCAACCAACCCGAAAAACCAGGCACCAGCGCAACAACAATGGAAGAACTTCAGGAAGAAGTAATCCTGCCACTGGTAACAATGGAGGTAGGTGGGTCTGGTTCCCTAAATAATATGGAGAGCATGGAGGTTGGGGGGAGACTACACTGGTTTTTGAATGCATGGAGCATGCTAACAACCGATACTTACATCTTAAGCAGTATCCAGGGATATACAATAGAGTTTATACATGAGTACAGCCCTCCAGTTCAACATAGACCGAACCGAGAGTTCGTGCTCTCTGATAAAGAAAAATCAGAAGCACAAGCTGAACTGGAGCGGCTTTACATAAAAGGTGTAATTGAGATAACTCAACACGAACCATTAGAATTCGTGTCCAATATTTTTACCAAAACCAAATAAGATGGTGGTTGTCGCATCATCATAGATCTGACAAAATTGAATACATTTGTACAATATATTCACTTTAAAATGGAAACCTTTGTTACTGCTAAACAATTAATTTCCAAAGGTTACTTCATGGCCAGCATCGATTTAAAAGATGCTTACTATTCAGTACCCATACGAGGTGACCACAGATGTTACTTAAAATTCAACTGGATGGGACAACATATGGCAATATAAAGCACTGCCAAATGATCTATCATCAGCCCCCAGGCTGTTCACAAAAATCTTAAAACCAGCCCTAGCGTTTCTACGGAAACGTAAACATATGGTTATGGTATATTTAGATGACATACTCATTGTGGGCATAACTTTGGAATTGGCCATACAAACTGTAACAGCCACAGAACAGTTATTTGAAAAACTGGGATTTATCATCCATCCAGTTAAATCTAAACTAACACCGTCCACTACTATGGACTATTTGGGATTCACCATTGACTCAGTTCACATGACGGTGACACTACCTAAGGGAAAGGCTAGAGATTTAATAGAGGCTTGCAATAACCTCATTGACATCAGAAACCCATCCATCAGATTGGTAGCAAAAGTAATTGGTAAAATCATGGCTGCTTTCCCAGCCACACAATTTGGACCTCTACATTACCAAAACTTACAGAGAGCAACAATACAAGCTCTAAAAATCAATGCAGGTCACTTTGACAGACCTATGAGACTACCAATCCAAGCCAAAATGGAACTAAAATGGTGGATAGATAACATCTGGCTTTGTTCCAACCCAATCATTGACAGTAACCCTTCTATGGTACTACAAACTGATGCCAGTGCACTTGGGTGGGGAGCCTCCAATACCATCACCAGCTGTGGAGGTAGATGGACAGCACAGGAGGCATCTTTCTTACTCACACTGGGTATAAACTACTTGGAAATGTTGGGTGCATTCCATGGCCTTAAGTCATATTGTACTGGATCATATCACCAGCATGTTAGATTACAAATAGACAATACCACTGTGGTAGCATACATCAACCACATGGGTGGCAACAAATCAATATCATGTGACAATCTCGCTAATTCAATTTGGCAATGGTGCATCCAGAGAGATATTTGGATATCAGCCACTTACCTACCAGGGAGACTAAATTTAGTGGCAGACACCAGGTCACGCAAATTTAATGAAAACACCGAATGGATGTTGAACAAAATGGTATTTGCTGACATTACAGCAAAATATGGAACACCGGATATCGATCTATTCGCATCCAGACTAAACAACCAGATACCTAATTATGTTTCATGCGAACCAGACCCTGGGGCAGCAGCAACAGATGCATTTTCGCTGCATTGGGGGAAATTGTTTATTTACGCATTCCCTCCTTTCTGCCTCATCAGTGGGTATTAAGGAAAATACAACAAGACTCAGCGTCTGGTATTTTGGTAGTACCCGATTGGCCTACACAACCATGGTTCCCAGTGGTGCAAAACATGGTATTAGAACCATGTATTACCATCCCACATAGACCAGATTTACTACTACATCCCGTGACAGGGGATAGCCATCCATGCCATAAATGCTTGAACCTGTTAATTTGTAGAGTTTAAAAACACCACTTCTACAACTGGGACTAACAGACTGAACAGCGAACATCATCTCGGCGGCCCAAAGAGAATCAACTAAAAAACAATATCTTGTCTACATCAGGAAGTGGGAAATGTACTGTCATAAGAACAACATCACCAACAGAAACATGAACATCCCATCTGTTCTGGAATATCTGGCAGGCCTCCACTATGATGAGGGGCTCAGCTACAGTGCCATCAACAGCGCCAGAAGTGCCCTGTCGACTTACCTATGACAAGGGACAGAGCGTTACATGGTAGGGACTCACCCTCTGGTAACTAAGCTCATGAGGGGAATATTTAATATGAATCCCCCAAAAACCATATACTCCAAAATTTGGGATGTAAGCATTGTGCTGAAAGCACTCAGGAACTGGTCTCCAGCATCAACTCTGTCCCTACACAGACTAACTTTAAAAACAGTCATGTTAATGGCATTGGTCACGGCACAGAGGGTTCAGTCACTGCACAAACTTAGACTGGACAACATGACCTCCTCACCTGACGATATTACGTTCCACATCCACGAACTAGTAAAACAGAACAGACAGGGATCAGCAGACCTCAATATACAATTTAGGTCATACCCTGCAGATGACCGTCTCTGTATAGTTAGACACCTGTCATTATACATGGAAAAAACAAAAATCCTAAGAGGCAATGAGAAGGGACTGCTGATCAGCCATAAGCAACCTCACAAAAGAATGACGGACAAAAGAAGACCATCTCGAGATGGCTGAAACAGGTACTGACACAGGCTGGGGTGGATACTAACGTTTTTAAATCTCATTCCACCAGGGCTGCAGCTACATCGGCAGCAGTACAACTGGATGTGCCCATGGACCAAGTCCTCGAAGCAGCAGGATGGTCAGGGGAAAGAACTTTCCAGTCATTTTACAATAAACCAGTGATGAAACTGGAACATTTGCAGAATTTTTTTTTAATTCTGTAAATTAATTAAACCCATAAAAAGGGTTATAATTTGTGTTAATAAATTTTATGATTTCAATGACGAATCATGTGCAATTATGTTAACACTATTCCTCCCACAGTCAAGGCAGATGTGATGCATGGACTCATTTCCACGGCATGAAATCAGAGAGCTTTAAAATCTTCACGTAGTCACTCACGTGACTCCGAAGTAAAATAGTAAGATTAAACGAGAACTTACCAGTTTGAAGTTTGATCTGTATTTTATGAGGAGTTACGATGAGGGATTACGTGCCCTCCGCTCCCACCCTGATCATATACTTAACTGGTATCTCTTCTCTAATCTTACTATGTTTAGTCATTACAGTTATCTGTGATTTCACACCGCTGCTTTGAAGAATGACACGCATGCGTCCTGGCGGGGTTCTTCACGTAATCCCTCATCGTAACTCCTCATAAAATACAGATCAAACTTCAAACTGGTAAATTCTCGTTTAATCTTACTATTTTGCAACAGAAGTTGAGCAGCAAGAGTGGAGAGCAAGAGAACATCCGGTAGAGGTGGGTTGTTGAGGTTTCATCCTGCGATTGACCACATCGCTATTCGGAGAGCTAGGAAATTGCGGACAGTGTTTGCGTCAGGCCGTAAAGGAGATGTTTGAGGCCGTAGAGCAAGGCAGTAACGTGGAATAGGTAGAGAAGAATAGCACCAGAACCAAAGATCGTGCTCTTGTATCTTTGACCAGAAGTAATTGTTGTGCCTTCTTGAGGTGTCGTGGACCTAACTCAATGAAACACCAGTGAAGGGAGGTGCCCACTTGATAACCCCGATGATATACTTGATATCTACACAATCAGCTGTTATGGATTAGCACCTCATTGCAGCAGTGGTGTATATTGTAAACAGTCTCGCTGCACTACTAAAAGCTAGATTTCACGGTCAGTTATAGTCATAAATAAACGACAATAATAAAAAGATATCCCAAGAGTCTGCGAGAGCAGGGGCCGAAAAAAACACAGGTGGATTACCCGGCTACAGACCATGGAACGGAAAAGACTATGAGTAGGTTTAGTGCTCCAATGAAGGACAGGGGCTCAGTGGTAAAGAAGCACCAGGTCTGTTCTTGTGTTTGGCAGTAAATAACAACAGCAAAGGGCCTCAGAATACATCAGGGAAGGAAGAAGTGCTTGTTAGAGGTAGTGCAGGGAAATCACATTGAACAGTACTTCTTGAGAAGTCATGGTGGCACAGCGGTAGAGTTGCTGCAATGAATGCAAAGACGGAGACCCGGGTTCGATCCTGACTACAGGTGCTGTCTGTACGGAGTTTGTATGTTCTCCCCGTGATCTGCATAGGTTGTCTCCAAGATCTTCGGTTTCCTCCCACACTCCATAGATGTACAGGTTTGTAGGTTAATTGGTTGGTAAATGTAAAAATTGTCCCTAGTGGGTGTAGGATAGTGTTAATGTGCGGTGATCGCTGGTCGGCGTGGACCCGGTGGGCTAAATTACAGTCAAGTCAGTCGATTTAAGTCCAGCGACGGGCAGAAAACCACAGTTTGCAGGATATCATCACCCCTGTCACTGATGAGTAGGGATTAAGCACTGTAGAGGGGGATGTAGCTGGTGGTGAGGTTAATCTGCCAGACAAGGAGAAGAACGGTGGGCTGATACCTAGAGTTGAAAGGCCAAGAGCAAGTAAAAGGAAGGAAAGGGTAATTGTTAATTAAAGGTGTTAGAGAGCCTGAAAAGGGCAGTGGAAAACAAGATATATAAGATGAGAGAGAGTATTCATCAACATGGGCGGACAGGTTTGGTGTTATTGAGAAAAAGGTGCAGTTTCGACAGGTGGTTAACTCTAGACGAGATCTATAAACAACAATCCTCTGCCGGAGGCCAACACTTCCCGTCATCTATGGCTTCACAATTCGCAACCTTTTCTTTTTTTTACCATTTCTGGCCTGATAACATCTCTGTCGTAATCTACAGATGAGTGAAACAGAAACCAAAGCACAATTCACAACCATTTTGATTCCCATTTCTGGCCGTATAACATCTCTGTTGCAATCTGCAGTCAAACAGAAACCAAAGCAGCCTTTCCAGGAATCAGTAACACAAAGTTTTATTTTTATTTATAGGAAATGAAAACCTGCCTTTGAACGACCACACGTCTGAATGACATGAAACGGTTTAATCAAAAACAACACAGAAGTTATCTTCTTTTTCAAGGATGTCCAGAGTTCGGTGATGGGTTTCCAGACATCTTGATTCGCAACTTCCACATGGCTTAATCACATGAACAGTTGCATTGAAAGCAGAAAATATGCCATTCATACAGAAACTCATCGTATAGAGGCTAGCGGTGAGAACTTATTTTTTCACAAATGTTCAGAGTTCGGTGGTTGGTTTCAAAGCTTCTTTATTCACAGTTTACAGTTGTCACATCTTCAAACAAGAAGAGATGAATGCACTAAGGCAAGAGGTGATGAGATTAGAAATACTCAGGGAGATGTTGGCCTGCTGTTCATCATTGGGGTCATGGTCAAGGTGTGGGTATAAGGAGATGTCATTCCACATGAAAGTGCTTGATCACCACAGGAAGGTGATGAAGTGCTTTGAGAGGTTGATTATGGAGCAAATCAACTCCTACCTCGACAAAAACCTGGACCCACTGCAGTTCGCGTACCGCCACAACAGATCAATGGTGGATGCGATCTCGCTGGCCCTCCACTCCGCACTGGACCACTTGGACAACAAAAACTCATAAGTCAGGCTGTTATTCATTGATTACAGCTCGGCATTTAACACAATCATCCCCTCAAAACTGGTTACCAAACTCGCAGAACTGGGTCTCTGCGCATCCCTCTGCAACTGGATCCTCGACTTCCTCGTCCACAGACCACAGTCTGTTCGTATTGGTGGAAATGTGTCAGCCTCGATAACAATCAGCACGGGAGCACCTCAAGGCTGCGTGCTCAGCCCCCTGCTGTACTCACTCTATACCCATGACTGCGTAGCGAACCACAGTGCGAACTCCATCATCAAGTTCGCAGATGACACCACTATCGTGGGGCGTATCACTGATGGGGATGAGTCAGAATATAGAAGAGAGATCGAGCAACTGTCCATATGGTGCCAGCGCAATAACCTGGCCCTCAACACCAGCAAAACCAAGGAACTGATTGTGGACTTTCGAAGAAGTAGGAGGGGGACCCACAGCCCCATTTATATCAACGGGTCGATGGTTGAAAGGGTCAAGAACTTCAAATTCCTGGGCGTGCACATCTCTGAAGATCTTTCCTGGTCCGAGAACACTAACGCAATTATCAAAAAAGCACATCAGCGCCTCTACTTCCTGAGAAGATTACGGAGGGTCGGATTGTCAAGGAAGACTCTCTCTAACTTCTACAGGTGCACAGTCGAGAGCATGCTGACCGATTGCATCGTGGCTTGGTTCGGCAATTTGAGCGCCCTGGAGAGGAAAAGACTACAAAAAGTAGTAAACACTGCCCAGTCCATCATCGGCTCTGACCTTCCTTCCATCGAGGGGATTTATCGCAGTCGCTGCCTCAAAAAGGCTGGCAGTATTATCAAAGACCCACACCACCCTGGCCACACACTCATCTCCCTGTTACCTTCTGGTCTGAAGACTGCAACAACCAGGTTCAGGAATAGCTACTTCCCCTCAGCCATCAGGCTATTAAACCTGGCTCGGACAAAACTCTGATTATTAACAACCACTTTCTGTTATTTGCACTTTACCAGTTTATTTATTCATGTGTGTATATATTTATATCATGGTGTATGGACACATTTATCTGTACTGTAGTAAATGCCTTACTATTTTTCTGTGTGCTTAAGCAAAGCAAGAATTTCATTGTCCTATACAGGGACACATGACAATAAACTCACTTGAACTTGAACTTGAATTACTTCTAATTTGAGACCTGATATAGTGTATGGAACAAACTGCCAGAGGAGGTAGTTGAGGCTGGGACTATCTCATCATTTAAGAAACAGTTGGACAGGTACATGGCTTTAATGGGGTATGAACAAGCTCAGTGAGTAAGCAATAATGTAAGAGATGAACACTATGTGAAAAAATGTGACATTGTCCAAATTTGTGGAATAAAAACAGAAAGATGCATGCTTGTTAGGTGTTGAGAAAATGGATAGGGTTTCCTGGACATGGGGAATAACATTTAGAAACAAGAAACTGCAGATGCTGGTTTACAAAAAAAGACACAGGAGTAATTGCTGGAGTAAATTAGCATTTCAGGCAGCATCCATTGAGAACATTGAGAGGTGATGTTTTTGTTCGGAAGCTTCACAAATTCGAATTTCAATCCTGTCTTACACCTTTTGTTTTAATTTCTGTTGGTCCAATCATCTGACTATCAAACCTACCTCTTGCCTTTGTCTCAAGGATGCCCTGAAGGCTCGGCTAACGGACCCGGACTGGGTGGACGCATTGCCGTGGGTTTTGCTGGGTGTCCACTTTGCGTCCAAAGAGGACTTGGCCACCTCCTCAGCTGAGTTGGTGTATGTGGCCCCACGGACAGTGCCCGGTGTGCTTATCCCATCAGCACAGGGTCAGGTGGAGCTTGGAACATGGTGGGCAAGCTGGCACCTGTGCAGACATCATTCAGACCGTACATTCCTCCCACTCTGCAGGACTGTCCGTTTGTTTTCCTGCATCGCAACGGACGCCCCTTCAGCGGCCGTATGAAGGACCATTCAAGGTCCTCGAGTATGGCCCTTCCACTTTCGTTTTGGACATGGGGGGTCGTTGTGAGAAGGTGTCCGTTGCGCGGCAGAAGCCTGCACACGTGGACATCAGCCAGCCGGTGCTACTTGCGTGGCCTCGCCCTCAGGGTCCCCCTCCGTTCCGGCCCTTTCCCCAAGTGCCCACGCTGCCACCTATGCCTGGCGATGTGTCTCCGGTTCCTGCGCTTGCCATGGCCGCACACGGGCTGGTCATATCGTACGTCTCCCTGTCCGTTTCGTGCCTCCGGTTCTTGGGAGGGGGGGTCCTGTTGCAGTTCCAGGGGAGTAGGCCTCTCGACACTCGATGGACTGGTCCGAGGGTGGCTCCCAGCCACAAAGATAAGAGCTGGGATTTGTGGCGCAAGACCAGTCTTTAGTCTCTCACTAAAGAGGAGAGTAGTGTGCTGTGCTCATTAAAGACTTTGCAGAATTTGCCTGGCTCCTCGCCTTCATCTCTCACGCACCCGCTAAAATGAGTAGGTTCAGTGCCCCAATGAAGGACATGGGCTCAGTGGAAAAGAAGCACCAGGTCTGTTCTTCTGGTAGCAGTAAATAACAACAGCAAAAGGCCTCAGAATACATTAGGGAAGGAAGAAGTGTTTGTTTGAGGTAGTGCAGGGAAATCACATTGAGCAGTACCTCTTGAGAAGTCATGGTGGTGCAGCGGCAGAGTTGCTGCAGTGAATGCAAAGCTGGAGACCCGGGTTCGATCCTGACTACGGTGCTGTCTGTACGGAGTTTGCACGTTCTCCCCATGATCTGCGTAGGTTGTCTCCAAGATCTTTGGTTTCCTCCCACACTCCATAGATGTAGAGGTTTACATAGAAACATAGAACATTGGTGCAGGAGTAGTCCATTCGGTCCTTCGAGCCTGCACCGCAATTCAACTTGATCATGGCTGATCATCCAAATCAGTATCCCGTACCTGCCTTCTCTCCCTATCCCCTGATCCCTTTAGCCACAAGGGCCACATCTAACTCCCTCTTAAATATAGCCAATGAACTGGCCTCAACTACCTTCTGTGGCAGAGAGTTCCAGAGATTCACCACTCTCTGTGTGAAAAATGTTTTTCTCATCTCGGTCCTAAAGGATTTCCCCTCTATCCTTAAGCTGTGACCCCTTGTCCTGGACTTCCCCTACATCAGAAACAATCTTCCTGCATCTAGCCTGTCCAAGTTTGTAGGTTAATTGGCTCGGTAAATGTAAAAATTGTTGCTAGTGCGTGTAGGATAGTGTTAATGTGCGGGGATCACTGGTCGGCGCGGACCCGGTGGGCTAAACTACAGTCAAGTCAGTCGAGTGAAGTCCTGTGATGGGCAGAAAACCACAGTTTGCAGGATATCATCACCCCTGTCACTGATGAGGAAGGAACAAGCTCTGTAGAGGGGCATGTAGGGGGTGGTGAGGTTAATCACATGAACAGTTGCATTGAAAGCAGAAAATGTGGCAGTCATTCAGAAACTCACAGCACAGAGGGTAGCGGTGAGAACTTCTTTTTCACGAATGTTCAGAGTTCGGTGGTCGGTTTCAAAGCTTCTTTATTCACAGCTTACAGTTGTCACATCTTCAAACAAGAAGAGATGAATGCACTAAAACAAGAGCTGATGAGATTAGTACTCTGGGAGATGATGGCCTTGTGTTCATCGGTGGGGTCATGGTCAAGTTGTGGACATGAGGAGGTGCTATTCCGCAGGAAATAATTACTTCTAATTTGAGACCTGATATAGTGTGTGGTCAGTTATTCAGTGGATAGTGCATTTTATAGAACTGACGGTGCCTTGTAGAACACTAGTGGATGAGGCTTATGAAAGGAAAACGCATAGATATGTAGATTTGGCAAAAGACGTTGAGCAGCAAGAGTGGAGAGCAAGAGTACATCCGGTAGAGGTGGGTTGTAGAGGTTTCATCATGCGATCAACTACATTGCTATTCGGAGAGCTAAGAATTTGCGGACTGAGCTTGCTCAGGCCGTAAAGGAGATGTTTGAGGCAGTAGAGCAAGGCAGTAATGTGGAATAGGTAGAGAAGAATAGCACCAGAACCGAAGATCGTGCTCTTGTATCCTTGAACAGAACTAATTGTTGAGCCTTCCTGAGGTGTCGTGGGCCTAACTCAATGAAACACCAGTGAAGGGAGGCGCTCGTCAGCGCCTCTACATCCTGAGAAGATTACGGAGAGTCGGTTTGTCAAGGAAGACTCTCTCTAACTTCTACAGGTGCACAGTAGAGAGCATGCTGACCGGTTGCATCATGGCTTGGTTCGGCAATTTGAGCGCCCTGGAGAGGAAAAGACTCCAAAAAGTAGTAAACACTGCCCAGTCCATCATCGGCTCTGACCTTCCTTCCATCGAGGGGATTTATCGCAGTCGCTGCCTCAAAAAGGCTGGCAGGATCATCAAAGACCCACACCATCCTGGCCACACACTCATCTCCCTGCTACCTTCAGGTAGGCCTGAAGACTGCAACAACCAGGTTCAGGAATAGCTACTTCCCCACAGCCATCAGGCTATTAAACCTGGCTCGGATAAAACTCTGATTATTAATAACCACTTTCTGTTATTTGCACTTTATCAGTTTATTTATTCATGTGTATATATATATTTATATCATGGTATATGGACACATCTATCTGTTTTGTAGTAAATGCCTTCTATTTTCTGTGTGCTTAAGCAAAGCAAGAATGCCATTGTCCTTTCCAGAGACACATGACAATAAACTCACCTGAACTTGAACTTGCCCACTTGATAACCCCAATGATATACTTGGTATCTACACAATCAGCTGTTATGGATTAGCACCTCATTGCAGCCATGTTGAACATTGTAAACAGTCTCGCTGCACTACTAAAAGCTAGGTTTCAAGGTTTCACGGTAGTTTATTGTCACAAATAAACAACAATAATAAAAAGATATCCCAAGAGTCTGAGAGAGCAGAGGCCGAAAAAGACACAGGTGGATTACCCGGCTACAGACCATGGAACGGAAATGACTATGAGTAGGTTTAGTGCTCCAATAAAGGACAGGGGCTCAGTGGTAAAGAAGTCACTAACACGTTATTACAGAATTCATTTTAATGGCAAATCAATGCTGTTAATATGGAGTATCAGTCCTGTAGTTATTTAATGAGCAACATTCACAACTATACGTTGGATTTATCCAGGTTTTACTTCTACAGTCAGTCATATACATCACAAATTTGGTCAGGAGATATTTCAGTTGAAATTTTAACGTTAATTCTGAAGTGGGAATGATGGAAAAAGCGTTTATCAACAATTCTTTTTTTAAATGGTGCTTACAAACTGGGTATCTTCATTGCCACATACATCTAATCTGAATGTCCGGTAATGTGGCGTCTTGACACCTTTAAATATATTACCAAACATTTGCTGCATTTATGTCCTATGGCCATCTCTTGTTAGTCAGTGTAACGTTTAACCTGTCAGATGGGTATGGTCAGTTTTAACAGCTATTATCATAAAATGCCTTTAGAAAATTCCTTGCAACCTGTATATTTTGTTGTGGATAAATTATGTGGGAAGCGAGAGTGTTTCTGTAACAATAGCAATAACGACCCATGCTATGGCCATGTCATGATAATTTTCGGTCCTTCACAGAAAACATGCTTGCATCAATCTGTAGTGTGCATTGATGGAACAAGATCACCATGTGGGCAAGATGATCATGGGCCACGACTGCTGTTGGACAAGGCAGTGGTAGGGTAAACCAGTCATGGAATGACGGCCATAATTAAAACTTGAGTAAGAAGGTCATGGGGAAAGGAGGTCATGGGGCATAAACTTCATGGGATTAGAGCAACAGGGAGCAAGACTGACATGGAGGAATGCAGTTAGGATAAGATGGTCATGGGGCAAGTCAGTCGTGGAGTGAGATGATTATCAGGTAATACAGTCTGTGGAATTATCTGCCACAGAAGGCAGCGGAGGCCAATTCGCTGAATGTTTTCAAGAGAGAGTAAGATGTAGATCTTAGGGCTAATGGATCGAGGGATATGGGGAAAAAGCAGGGACGATTTTGGATTATCAGCCATGAACATATTGAATGGCGGTGCTGTCTCGAAGGGCCGAATGGCCTAATCCTGCACCTATTTTCAATGTTTCTATGAAACTAATGGAACAGCTTTTCCGAACATCCGGAAAATTGCCATGTGTGGCCTCTTTGTGCTGCGAGTTTCAATATTGTTGGCACGTATTATTTTACCTGTGAAATAACGCCAACATGATCTGAGGCGTGGTGTTCCCACGACCGGCTTTCGTTTTCCCGTAAGTCAAAACAACTCCCGGAATGACAGCTCTATTTTAAATTTGCTCCGCCCTAACTGATTAAAACGTCACTGATGCAGTGTATCGGTGCCAATTTTTTTCTTGATGAGCATCTGCGACTGAATATATAAATAGTGGGACTAGCTGAATGCACCAAAGGAATTATTTTGGAGTCCTCTGAGTACAGTATCCAAGGAGCATTTGGTAAGTACAAAATATTGGTGAGGTATAATTGATCATATCATATCTAACTCTTGATTACATGAAATAAATATTATGTGGCCAAGAGGTGCGGATGCAGAAGTCAAGGAAAGAAGCGGTAAAGTGGCGCAGCGGTAGAGTTGCTGCCTCAGTTCAATCCTGATCAAATATGATCCTGATTATGGGTGATGTCTGTACAGAGTTTGTACGTTCTCCGCATGGAATTTCTCCGGGGTCTCCAGTTTCCTCCAACACTCCAAAGACGTACAGGTTTGTAGGTTATTTAGCTTGATCGTTAAATTGTAAATTGTCCCTGGTGTGTGTAGAATATTATTAGTATATGGCAGTGATGGAAATGGGGGGGGGGGGGGGGGGGGGGTACGCAGGGGGACAGCCTTCCCCTAGTTTTCAGTTTCCATCCTGTGCATGAATTTGCATCTGTATCCAAGGGCATGCGAACGAGCGGACAGACGGACGAAAGCAACGATCATAGAGTGGAATATATGACATTTCCGGTCGAGACCCTTCTTCAGACTGAGTCAGGGGAAAGAGGAGCAAGAGAGCAATTTATAGCAAAAGGATTTGAGTATAGGAGCAGGGAGGTTCTACTGCAGTTGTACAGGGTCTTGGTGAGACCACACCTGGAGTATTGCGTACAGTTTTGGTCTCCAAATCTGAGGAAGGACATTATTGCCATAGAGGGAGTGCAGAGAAGGTTCACCAGACTGATTCCTGGGATGTCAGGACTGTCTTATGAAGAAAGACTGGATAGACTTGGTTTATACTCTCTAGAATTTAGAAGATTGAGGGGGGATCTTATAGAAACTTATAAAATTCTTAAGGGGTTGGACAGGCTAGATGCAGGAAGATTGCTCCCGATGTTGGGGAAGTCCAGGACAAGGGGTCACAGTTTAAGGATAAGGGGGAAATCCTTTAAAACCAAGATGAGAAGAACTTTTTTCACACAGAGAGTGGTGAATCTCTGGAACTCTCTGCCACAGAGGGTAGTTGAGGCCAGTTCATTGGCTATATTTAAGAGGGAGTTAGATGTGGCCCTTGTGGCTAAGGGGATCAGAGGGTATGGAGAGAAGGCAGGTACGGGATACTGAGTTGGATGATCAGCCATGATCATATTGAATGGCGGTGCAGGCTCGAAGGGCCGAATGGCCTACTCCTGCACCTATTTTCTATGTTTCTATATTTCTATGAGAGATCGACGGTACTAAGGACAAATGAATGGAAGATATGCCTATACCTCCCGTTTCTCTTTCCCTTGACTGTGTGTCTGCAGAAGGGTCTCGACCCGAAATGTCACCTTTTCCGCTCTATTTCCTTTCGTCCGTCTGTCCGCGCGTTCGCTCGCTCTTGGTGCCGGCTCTTCTCCCCTCAGACTCCGCCAAACAAACACACACACACCGGCAGATTGGTGCGGGCCGAGACCAGGATCAGGGTGAAGGATGACAACAAACGGGTCATGGCAGCTATCAGAAAAAGTACGGAAATGGTAAGGGGGAAATTTAAAAAAAAACACCCGAAGGAAATAGATGTTTAACAAAAAAAGGGGGCCGGCGATCGCTCCGTGTCCGTGTCGGAGGGAAGGGGATTGGGGCAGGGCCGGCATTAAGCCCAAGGGGGTCCAGCGCCAGAATAATCTACTCTCGGCTCAGGTAGATCTACCCCGTGTGGAGGGGGGAGGGAGGTGTGGAGAGAGAGTCGAAGGGTGGAGGAAGAATAAAGGGATAGACGGTGAGGGGGAATGGAGAAGGGGAGGTAGGTCGTTTCCTCACGGTCATGGGGCAGCGCTCCCGCCCCTCGTCGCCGTGCTTCACGCACACAGCCCCGGCTCCAACCCCTCTCTCCCCGGGGAGATGCGGTGAAAAATACAGGGAGGGCCGGGCCGAGGGTTGGAGCAATGTTTACAAACCTCGGCCGCAGCGCACACGCGTCCGCCTGGACTCTGGCATCCGCTCCCGCAGCCGGTCCTCTCCCTCTCATTTCCCCCCTCCCTTCCCTTCTTTCCTCCCACCCTTCTCTCCTTCCCTCCTTCTTTCCTTTCTCTCTTTCTGTTCTCTCATTCCCTCCCTCCCTTCTCTCCTTCCACTCTCTCTATTCCCTTCTCTCCCTCTCTCCCTCCCTCCCTCCCTTCTTTCTCTCCTTCCCTCCCTTCTTTCTCTCCATCCCTCCCTCCCTTTATCTCTACTTCCCCCACTCCCTTCACTCTCTCCCTCCCTTCTCTCCTTCCCTCCTACACACACACACATAACGCACAGACAACTAACACACACACACATCACGCACAGCCAACTAACACACACACACAACTAAGTTAGGATGGGTTAGAATCCCAAAGGGTAGGATGGGGCTGAAGCCCAAAATTGAATGCCTGGATTGGTTTTTCCCCAATAGTTATTAATTTTCCGGGATCTAGTTAATTTTTTTTTCATTTCAGTCACTAAAACAAGTGGTATTGTAACTATGTAATTTTCAGAGGTGATCTATGCATTTTTTTTTGGTACTTGTTGGCTTACATGTATGCAATTTTATTTAAAAATGTAGCTTAGATTTGTTTGATCCATTAACTCGCAGGCACTTTTTAAGCGCTCATTTTGATTACTTTCCATTCTCCCATAGAGATATAAAGTCTATAATAGACTTTATTTGTATTTCTATGATTCTACAGACGTTGGCTGGGAATCAGGGGCTCACCAAAATAGTTCCCAATTGGGCCCCGCACATCCAAAGGCCGGCCCTGGAGGGGAGGGGGGGGGGGGGGGGGGGAGGGGGGAGGGGGGGGGAGGAGTGGGTACAGGATTTACGGAAGCCGGAAATGGTGCTGAAGATTTCCCATGACCCAACTACTGCTTTTTCGTCGAGTGGACTATCTTGCTCCACTAAAGGATCTTTGACAAAAGAAAATAGGTGGAGGAGTGGGCCATTTAGCCCTTCGAGCCAGCACCACCATTCAATGTGATCGTGGCTGATCCTCCCCAATCAGTACCCTGTTCCTGCCTTCTCCCCGTTTCCCCTGACTCCGCTATTTTTAAGAGCCCTATCTAGCTCTCTCTTGAAAGCATCCAGAGAACCTGCCTCGACCGCCACTGAGGCAGGGAATTCCACAGACTCACCACTCTCTGTGAGAAAAAGTGTTTCCTCGTCTCCGTTCTCAATGGCTTACTCCTTTTTCTTAAACTGTGGCCCCTGGTTCTGGACTCCCCAACATCGGGAACATGTTTCCTGCCTTTAGCGTGTCCAAACCCTTAACAATTTTATATGTTTCAATGAGATTCCCTCTCAGCCTTCTAAACTCCAAAGTGTACAAGCCCAGCAGCTCCATTCTCTCAGCATATGACAGTCCCGCCATCCTGGGAATTAACCTTGTAAACCTACGCTGCACTCCCTCAATAGCAAGAATGTCCTTCCTCAAATTAGGGGACCAAAACTTTGGTTCCGAGTCGCCATCAGATGGAGAGTGTGGAGGAAAGTGGCACTGTAAGGGCAGTCCACGTCTTTCGCCAGCTAATTGGAACTTTTCCCAATTCCATAATGACTGTCTAAGAAGTTGGTCCTCATCAGACCTGGCGTCTCAAAGGTTCAAAGGTTCAAAGATTATTTATTAGTCACATACACCTAGGTGTAGTGAAATGCTTCTTGCCAATGCAGCACATGAAGAAGGAATACAGACATAACATTAATAAGAGTTTTAAACATAAAGAACATCCCCCCACAATGGCTCCCACCATGAGGGAAGGCATAATGTCCAGTCCCCAACCCCAGTTCACCCATAGTCGGGCCCATTGAGGCCTCCACAGTTGCCTCTACGGAGGCCGATGTTCCTGGCCGTTCTCGCCGGGTGATGTTGCTCCGGCGTCGGGAGAATCCTCGCAGCGGCCTGGGAACCCTGGAACGGCCGCTTCCGTACTGGAGGCCGCGGCTTCCGAAGCCAACAAGGCCGCGCCGGTTGGAGCTCCACAACTGGCGATCTCATCTAGAGATCCCAGGCTCCCGGTGTAAAGTCAGCGCCGCCGCCCGCAGCTGGCTGCTCCTCAAACCCGCAGCTCCGCGATGTTTTCCTCAGCGATCTTCAGCTCACCGGAGCTCTCCGCTATAAACAAAGTTCACCTCCTGGACGCACAACTCGTAGACCACCCGCTCCTTCCTGAAGCGGATATCAAACAGCTGTAATCCGCTGGCGGGACTGTGGCGGAAAGCGAACTCCCAGTCAAAGTAGCAAACGTGGTTGTTTACACGAGGCTCGAACTGGAGGGGGCCATAGGTTTTAAACATCTGGTGATGTCTCAGCAAGGCGTAGTTGGGATCCGAATCCATCCTTTGGATCTCTCTCACCCTCTTGCCTCGGCATTTCCGGAATCAGTTGCCATTTTGTGGGGACGGCTGCATCTGCGGTTCCTTCCTGTTTGGGAGAGGGGGGCCCATGGTTGCTCGTGGTCCGTTCCGTCTGCATGTGCCGCCTGGCCCATTGAGTTCCTCCAGCACTCTGTTTTTTGTTTGGCTCTGTAGTTGAAGGTGGCCATGGGGGGGCTGGGGTAGCTCAGCGGGACGGGCGGCGGCTCTAGGGAGTGGGTGGTGTTTTAGGTCGAGACCCTTCTGCACACAATCACAAGTGCTCTCACCGACGAGAGTTCAGTTCAGTCTGAAGAAGGATCTTCTCTCCAGAGTCGCTGCTTGTCCCGCTGAGTTACTCCAGCTTTATATCTAACTTCAATTTTAAGAGTTAAATAATAAACACAGAGTGCTGGAGGAACTCAGCGGGCTCGGCGGCATCTGTGGAGGGAATGGATTAGGAGTTGTTTCGAGCCAGGTTTCTTCTTCAATAGGAAGAACTGCAGATCAAAGATACTGGAGCAGATACTAGTATCTTTGCTGCCGATCAGGCATTATATTCTTCCGATTTAAATCGTAATTCCGATTTTATTGTTTTCCTATTTTCAATTTTCAATTTCAAATTTTTTGTGCCCGATTATTTGGTGGCCAATCAACCGCTGTCTCCAAGGGGGTTGCGTCCAATCACCGACCAGATTCCCTTAAAATTCCATCCAATCAACAAATGGGCCTCCTCCCGTCCAATTAGCCGCCATCTCCAAGGGCATTGTGCCCCATCACATAATACACTGGCCACTCGGCGGCCAATCAGACACAGTCTCCTAGGGGCCTTTTGATCAATCATCAACCTGCTTCCCTCACCGAAGCAGCCGATGGCTGCAGCCAACACAGAGAGAGAGAGAGAGATTAGATTAGATTAGACTTTATTAGTCTAAGAGAATAAATGCAAGAAAGCAGCTATGACATATAATACACTAGAAACTAGAAACAGGTTATACATTATTGTACTCTTACATGGGTATAACCACAAATAAAATCCCCCACCCCCTTCCTACCCAAAAGTCCACAGGTCAC